>NC_056711.1:9068499-9185999 GCF_018831695.1 Puntigrus tetrazona | reverse complement strand
AAAGCACGGCATGGTAGGGGTTCCATAAGCACTTTCTGTACCCCACCCTCATCAAGCACCTTTATACCCACCACAGACGGCAGGAGTCTCACTGACCCCCTCACATCCACACCCACCCTCACTACGTTGCCCCCAATCAACAAGAAAACCAAAGGTCTCATTGACGGGCTTTCCAAATTTTTCACGCCATCGCCCCTGGGTCGCCGGTTGCGCAGTGAGGCTTCGGGCTCCTCGAAACAGCACAGGCCGAGGAAGCGGGGCTTTCGGAAATGCCATGGCAGCGTGATGACGTCAGGTGTGAGGTTAAACGCCCCGTCTAGCGTTCTCCTTACCCCATCCCCTTCGCAAGGACACAGCCCCATCTCGCTGAACCCCGCCCAGTCGTCCTCACCCTCCTCCGCCCACTCCCCCCACAGCTCCTCCTCCCAGTCTAGCGGCCCATCCCTCAGTAGCCTGCCAGGCAACAACCAGCTGAAGGGACTCTTTGATGGACTGTCTCACATCTTTACCACTCAGGGACAGTCCCGGCAAAAGGGACTCCCCAGCTACGCACCGCCCAAGCGAGCGCGCCGCAGCCCGGACGTTTCCACCTCACCCAAAACGTCCCTGCAGCTTCAAGGAAAGAAGTCTGTCAAGGGTTTTGGTAGTAAATTAGCATCCCTGTCCGGTTCAGCCTCAGGATGGGCACCCAAGCGCGGCCGGCCGTTTAAGTCAGCGCTTCATTTCAAACGAACGCCCTTCTTGAGAAAGCACAAGCTGCTAGGCAGGTTTAGGTTTAAGGCCTCCCCGCAGAGGGAGAACACCACACCAGGGAAGGGCAGATTGGCAGACGGAAGAGTAAAACCAGACCCAAACCATGGTAAGCACAGGGGCCTGAACCTCCAAACGGCCGACTGGCTTTTTCATCTTCAACCGTTTTACTCATCTTCCTCATTTTTAGAAGCAAAATAACATGGATTTTTGTTTTTCAACTAATACTGCATCTCTGCATTTTTGTTTTTAACCTTTTTCTTCAGTCTTTTTTTATTGTATTAATTCTGAAGCCACTAAAGCCTTAGATTTCTGCTCTCTGCTCACGTCCTCATGCTGCTCACACCTGCCTCTCAAACCCAAGTTATTAATGCTTTTTCCCTTTAGTAACAAGCACTTTAATGTAAAGTGTTTGCATTTCAAATGACCCTTGCTCCTGGTTTGGTTCCCTCTCAACCTCTGCACAAATGGAGTATTTGTTTAGAGGTCACTGTTGCCTAGAAACAAACTGTGATGTGTGGTTAAAGGTTTGAGGTTAGCGTGTTGGCCAGCAATGTTGATATGAGCCTTTCTTATCAGCCTTCCTTTCCATGACTGTAGTGATTTGCATGCTAGCAGTTGTGATTTTTGAATGCTGTGTTATCTACTCTAAGTTAGTTAGTGCTTGTTTATATTAGCTTTGGGTTTTGTTGTCAGCATCTTTTCAGTTCTTCTGTGCCATTTTCTGCAAATATCAACTATTAAAGGTTCTTTTCTCTGACCTCTCACAGCTTTTAATGTCGAGAGATGCTCAAGAAGAGAACCACAGGAAGGAAGGATGACTTTACTCAATGACCACGTGGCTGAAGAGGATCTGAAATTGTTCAGACGCATCAAGGAGATCACAGCAAAGGTGTGAAGATTGAACCACCCGTTGTCAACAGTAAATAAAAATAAAATGAAAAGCTTAATACTTGAAGCAAAGAGTCTAGTCTTTTGACCAGTAGTTTTGGGCATTCTTCTTATTGAGAGACCAACATAAGTCACCTTAGACCAGTGAGCTTTAATAGAGCATCTAGAAACAGCCCTTGGCAAACACCATAGGTTTGTGCTTGTAATATAAAAATCAAACTCTTAAGTGTTTAATTGTGATTTTATTTTAAAAACAGAAGGCTGGTGGTGATCAAGGACAATCTCCTCCTTTGATTGAGTTTGGGAAATATGAAATACAAACTTGGTATTCCTCGCCATACCCTCCAGAATACTCCAGGTAAGTCTGAAATTAATTCAGAAACACTTTACACAAGTCAAAATGTTTTGCCAGATACGGCCTTAAGCAAATGTGAACTAGTATGTGCTTTTTAGAGTTTCTCCCTGCTCCTGTTACTTATGCCACATTCTTGGTTATAATTAATTGCTGCTCACCTCCTCAGATTACCGAAGCTTTATCTCTGCGAGTTCTGCTTAAAGTACATGAAAAGCCAAGACATTCTGCAGAGGCATTCAAAGAAATGTGGGTGGTTTCACCCGCCAGCTAATGAGATCTACAGGAAGGATAACCTCTCTGTGTTTGAGGTCAGTGCTTGCTCTTAAATCTTGCACAAGGGGCACATGCACAACTTCATCCGCATCCTAATTTATCATTTGCATTTGCAATTTAAACAAGAGGGGGGTTATGTCCAGAGTTTAGAGGCTATGAAGTGCCAGTCTTGTCGAAAGACACATCTCAGCAACATGGATGAGAACTGGACTTGCATCAATTTAATCATGTCAGATTAAGCCTATACTTCAAGGTTCCTGTTTGTCTAGTGAACAGGAAATGCATACATTTTTGCAGGCCTTCAAAAGTCTTATAAAGACCTTTTGTTGCACTGTTTTTATGATTTGTGATCTTCACAGGTACTTCACTAGCAGAAACTGCCCTTGTATCGCATACCTGACTCTAATTGATTCCAATTTTGTCTACTTTGCTCAGGTTGATGGAAATATCAGCAAAATCTTCTGCCAAAACCTTTGTTTGCTTGCAAAACTTTTTCTGGATCACAAGACTTTGTATTACGATGTGGAGCCTTTTCTCTTCTACGTTCTAACACGGAATGATGAGAAAGGTTGTCATCTTATTGGATACTTCTCAAAGGTATTACAACCTTTAAATAAATATATCTAATCCTATGACAGTTGAGTAAAAGTAACAGCAGGTTATCTAGTGGGTTGCTAAAGATAGCAATTCTTGTACGGTGCTCGTTTCTGGATCTGAACCTTTTCTGCAATTTGTTTGAAGGGTTTTGTGTGGTTGTTTGGTTCAGTTCAGGACAACGGCAGGTGCAGTGAATTGCATGCGTTGGCAGTGCGCTGACACACTCTATCTTTCTCTCTTTCTCTCCCACAGGAAAAGCTTTGCCAGCAGAAGTACAATGTCTCCTGCATAATGATCATGCCTCAGTACCAAAGGCAAGGATTTGGAAGGTTCCTCATTGATTTCAGTAAGTTATTCATTAACTGGTTTGGAAGTCTTATGAGATGTGAGCATAAGATTGTTTGTATCATGAGCAGATGCTTCTGTGCTCTGCATGAAAGCAGAAAGTGGATCTGTTTCAGACTAGGCAGTCATGATGGAAAGACTGCCGGTTTCATTGTACTGATTACTGGGTTTGCATGTCCTTTATATACAGTTGGATGTAGTGCATGGTATAATTTGTTTGCGTGTGAATGTTTTGATTTGCACTGTGTAGAATCAGAAGAGCATTTGCAAACTTTGTGTTAATGCAAAAGACTAAAATACTAGAGTATAAAAATAATCTAAATCTGATTTGCTTCACACAGAATCAACTAAAACATTAACCAGTCAACAAAAGAACAAATATTCTTCATGTAAATTAACTAATTATTAATATTGATATTGCATATAATTTATGTACATCCGTCACTATGGTTATCTGGAATGGACTGTTTTGTAATTTTCTTAAAATACTATCATTTTGCTTTTTGTATTTTAATACAACAATGACATCACAAGAACTACAAGACCGCAGTAATCCTCATTAAATTCTTTATGTATAACTTAGATTTTTATGCGAATCTGGCTTTATTTACAGTATATGTAAAATATCATTCAAGCTTATGAAATGTGCCTCCAAGCTGCACATGGGCATTACTCCATGTCTTCATAAATTGTGATTTGTGTTGTTTTATGTTATGTCAAAGTGACACTTAAACCTGATCTGACAACAGTACTCATAAACAATCTTTCCTCATCTTCTCTCTCTTTCTTTCCATTCCTGTCTTTCCAGGTTACTTACTTTCCAGGCTAGAGGGCCAGGCTGGCTCCCCAGAGAAGCCTCTATCTGATCTGGGTCGTCTGTCCTACTTGGCTTATTGGAAAAGTGTCATACTGGAGTACCTGCACAACCACCCAGATAAGAGTGTCAGCATCAGGGGAATGAGCCGAGCCACGGGCATGTGTCCACATGACATCGCTACCACACTTCAGCAGCTCAACATGATTGATTTCCAGGATGGCAGGTGGGTTTGACTGTGGTGGTATCTGTCAATCTGACAATTCACTCACATGCTTTCAGTACACTGTATCATCTCTAAAGACATTACTACATTCCAGAAGGGGTGAGGTGAACATTATGGCTATATTTACATGCACATCAATACCAAATGACAGTTTCTGTTTTTAATATTTTCTAACATGTTTGTCTAGGTTTGTAATCATTCGAAGGCATCAGCTGATTGAGGAGCACATGGATAGACTAAAAATGAAGCCACGGCTTCATGATGCTGATCCTAACTGCCTGAGCTGGACTCCAGTTTCAGTCTGCAGAAGCCCTCCAGGGGAGCTGAAGAGTGCTATAGCACAGGTAGGCTTAAAGGTCTATTCATGATTTAATCAGGGACTGAACACCTGATTTTAGTGAAGGTTTTTTTGGTCTGTCCAAGTACAGTTTTCTAATACTTAAAGCTAAACTATCAAGGATTTCGTGTTTGGTTTCCTATTAGAAATAAATTATTGAGCCATAGCAAATTCATAAATAAGTGAAATAAGTGTTTAGAACCATATTTTTGCTTTACTGTGCAGTCTATAAGCTTTTAATAATGATTTATATTCAGAGCCTTCATGTTTGATTTGGCATAAAATCAAGATTGTGTCATTCTTCCCTCTGTTGACTTTATGTACACAAACAAAGAAAAGATCTATGGCAGTTCAGATTTCATAAGTGCATGTCTTGTAAGACTGTCTACTTACTATCAGTGATCATGTTGTTGTGGAAATCACAAAAACCCACAGGTATACCTTTTTATTGTTTCAAATGTCAAAAAAGCCCCAGAAGTCTGCATTTTACCTTTTAATAATGTTACTAAATTCATAGAAAGAACCCCCTGTAAAGACCTTTATATAAATATACAAGAAAACTTGAGGTGCTTTTCCTGGTATATACGGAGGCTTAATCAGTCGAAGTCATGTAAATTTGAGCTTATAATTACATCTGTCTTGCATCAAATTACTATGTTCTGTATGCATTGTTAACGTTTGCCACAGATATTGCAGTGGAAACAATAGATTTTGTAAAATGGCCCATTATTGTTTCCTTTTGGTCTCTGACACAGCCTGACCTTTTTTTTGCATAATGCCGAACTCAACCACAATCTGTAGGATGATCAAAGGCTGTTCTGGTGGCTAGTCTAAAATCAGTTTGTTTTTAATTCAAACCTATTCAATAGGCAGATTGTGGTGTTCACAGTGAGTGCAGGTCACTCATTTCTTCCTTAGCTCTGCATTATTAGCTACAAGATGATGCTTGCATGAAAAGTGAGCTAAATTTATCCCATCGTTTGCCTTTCAGGAGTTCAGGGTGAGTTCACAGAGATAGCTGAAAGCACTTTCAACAGTAACCCAGCTTCCTGAGTGACCTAAATCAAAGCCCTTTATTATTAATGCCTCTGAATGTCCCATGAAATGTAATCTTCCACAGCCGCTTAAAAATAAATGTTGCTGAGATCAACGGCTAATCAAGAGACAATCTCTGCACTGCAGGGGCGCTGCGGAAGCAAAATGGATAACTGAGATGTTATTTGTCTGCTTGGCTTCAGCCTGTATAGCGCTCATGTTTGTGTTTTTGTGGCACAACAGGCAGGAGATCGTCGTGCAGGCTGTAGTGCGTCAACCAGGAATTTGGCGACAGGGATGGGCTTCGCTAGCACAAGACCTCCACTAACTAAGTGCAAGAACTTCAGCAGAAGATACTCAGACCCACTGTTTGCCAGCAGTGCTGGGAAAGAGTTTGAAGTGAGCGAAGAAAGCAGCAGTGATGATGATGATGACGATGATGATGATGATGATGATGATGATGGTGAATATGGTGAAGATAGTGCAATCAAATCCCAGTCTGGGCAAGGGCTCAAGCGAAAGGTAAACGTCAGAAACAATAGTAGTGTTAATTTCTTCAGGTCTCTGTGGTCATCATTGTTCACATTGAATTTCCCTCATCATTTGCGAGTTGTATTTAGTTGGATGGAAAAAGATCCAAAACTATCCATTATTTCCATCAGTGCTTAAGTCCATAATTAAGTAATATTGCTTTCGTGATTTGTGTGGGAAATCTTGGTTCTGTATCACCAAGTAATGCTGCAGATTATTTGCATTGGGGTACTGCTATCCCAGAATGCCTGGGGGAGAGAATGTTGTGAGGAACTTGTGGTCAGCTTGATTCTGAACACTCTCATTTGAGGTTTTGGGCAGGCTAAGCTTTCCAAATGAATGGCCTGTGGTGTAGGCACTGTGGTCTAAATGATGGGCTTTTGCATTTAGATCATGAAGCAACCCATTCACAACGCAGCCACATTTCCCTATGTTTAGCATCACCCTTGACCGTATCTGTCTCCTCCAAACCTCTGCTTTTTGGATTAAAGGGCACCAGGGACAGTTTGACAAAAAAGTGGCCAACTCTTGCTATGACAGTTGTTAAGTCTAACAGTCTTTGACATCTCCCTGTATTTATTCCATTCTCAAGCACAAGTTGTTCTCAAGCATACAATATGCACCTCTCTGTTAAGTGAATTGTTCCCTTAAACGTGGTGTGTTGTTTTTTGTTTTTTTTGATAGCGGGGTCCAACTTTTCGACGGAAGAGAGGGCGAAGGAGAACACGAATCAACAGCAGTGTCACAACTGAGACCATCTCGGAGAGAACAGAGGTACTAGATGAGCCGTTTGAAAACTCTGATGTGGAAAGCCCTCTGCCACAGCCCAGCAGGAGGGGTGACAGCGAGGATGAGGAAGATGAGAAGAGCCAGAGATTAGCCATGCGTCGGCCTGGAAGACCAAGGAGATATGAAGATGACAATCACTCAAATCAATCTAAAGATGATGCAAATGTTGAAGGTAATGCAATACATGTTAACTTTTACAACATACTGTTTTGTTGCATGTTTTAAAGATAAATTAACATGGAACATCTTTTTTTGGTGTTTCTGAAGCAGTGAAAAAGGACAATCCTCGACCTCTAAAACGTAAGAAAGGCTGGCCCAAAGGTGTCAAACGAGGCCCTCCCAAATGGAGACTAAAGGAGCGAAAAATGGGCTTTAAGCTCAACCTTTACACACCTCCTGAGACACCAATGGTCACAGTGGAGCAGGAACAAGAAGAAGAGCAGGATGTCAGCCCTGCGTCCTTCTCAGGACCATGTGAGTCTATTAGAGAGCCCAGACTAGAGGACCCAGAACTGGACCCCTGCGATTCAGTACCCCACAGTCCCGAGCTACCAGAGTCTCACAAAGTAAGTGAGAGTGAGCCAACAGACAAATCTGACACAGTGGAAAATTCACCCTGCATTGATGAGACCAGTGAGACAAAATCAAGTACAACAGTTGATGCTGAAGAGTCAACTCAAAATACAGAGGAAGTCAAAGACCTGAAGCTAGAGGGTGAAGCAGAAGGCAGAGTTGGTAAGGACTCAGGGGAACGAGATGAAGAAGAGGATGAAGAAGAAGAGCCAGAACCATCTCATGTGGATGATCATGATGCAGATGATGAAGATGACAGCCACGAGCAGAGAATAGATGACCTGGCGCCATTACCAGAAAGAGACCTTGCAGAAGACCCAGAGCCAGTTCCAACTCCTAGTAATAACAATAAAGATCCTGAAGTGCAACCGAGCCCTGTAGACCAAGGTCCTCATTGTTCAGAGGAACTTGCGTCTGAAAGCACTCTCGTGAGTTTGGGCATGCAACAGGGGGACACTGTGGACTCAGATCATCCTCCAGACTCCGAAACAGAGGAAGAGGATAACAGTCAAAGGCCTGAAGAAAAGCATATGGGCCCATTGACCCCGGCAATAAAAGAGGACCACAGCATTTGCCCTGAGCTTGACATGGAGACGGCCCAAGCAGTGCAGTCTCTGACTCAAGAGTCTGAGCAGGAGAGGCACTTCCAGGATTGCGCTGAGACTCAGGAGGCCTGCCACAGCCTACAGGGCTATGTTCATGTTGAGCAGAGCCCTCAGATGACTCCCGTGGACGACTGCCAGCAGTCGGATCACAGCAGTCCTCTGTCTTCTGTCCATTCTCACCCGAGCCAATCTGTACGATCAGTTAACAGTCCAGCGGTGTCCATTCTAGAAAGTGGCTACACTCAGATCAGCCCCGATCAGGGCACCGTCTCTGTGCACTCGCTTCATAACAACATGGAGACTAGTCCAATAATGGATGTGCCCTCTGTGTCGGACCATTCTCAGCAGGTGGTGGATAGTGGCTTCAGCGACCTAGGTAGCATCGAGAGCACCACAGAGAATTACGAGAATCCCAGCAGTTACGACTCCACGCTGGGTAACAGCATTTGTGGCACGGCAGCAGGAGCGGGCGCCTCCTCCCAGAGCAGCTGTTCCTATGGCAACCTCTCCTCCGGTGGCAGCCACAGTCAGAGCAGCTGTGCTGTGTCCCAGCAGATGGCCGGTCCTGTGGTGAACAATACTGGCGCTTGCAGCATGCTCCAGCAAACCAGCATGAGCTCCCCTCAGGGATGCAGTGTGAAGTCTCCGCAAGGCTGTGTGCCGGAGAGGCAGCCCAGCCATCCACACGGACATGGCCATGGCCACGGGCATAGCCACACTCACCACCACAGCCACCACCAGCACCATCCACACCATCAACATCACCAACACCCTCAACACCAGTACCAGCAGCCTCTGTCGCACTGCTCCATGCCGGCCAGCTTCCCTCCACCCATGCAGCTGCCCGACATCCCCGAGTCCAACAATCCCTCAGGCAATCTGGGCCTGTATGACCGAATGGGTCAGGGGGAGTATGGAGGGGGACACTATGGTCAGTCAGCTACGTTTAGTCTGCATAAGCTACAGCAGCTCACCAACACCATCATGGACCACTCCTTGCCCTTCAGCCATTCTGCCTCGCACTCCATCTCATCCTATGCAAACAACAACGGCTCGTTGCCCTCGCAGCTCGGCCCTCACAATCCCGCACTGGTGTCGCTGTCGCAACCTGGCGGAGGCCCTCAGTCACAGGCTACTGTCACTCCCCCGCCTAACATGACTCCACCACCCATGATGCTGCAACGCAACATGGCTACACCCAACATGAACCTGGCCCAATCTCAGAGGCTGCAGACGCAAATGGCCCCCAAGAATCACCACCACCACCACCCCGTATCCATCCGCTCCAAATCGGCCCCTCTGCCGCCTCACCAGCAGCAGATGTACGGTAGGGGTCCTCAGACTGTGGCCATGCAGGCTCCCGGCAGGACACTGGCTATGCCGCCACGGATGAACATGGGGGTGAACCTCATGCCTGCTCCGGCTTACAATGTCAACTCGATGAACGTAAACGTCAATATGGCAATGAACACTTACAGAGTGACGCAGCCCATGATGAATGGGGGCTACCATGGCAATCCTACCTATATGAATCAATCTCCACAGTACTCTATGCAGATGGGCATGATGGGTACTCAGCCTTACCCACAGCAGCCCATGCAGGCCCCTCCCCATGGCAATATGATGTACAGCCCAGCAGGTCATCATGGTTACGTGAACACTGGCATGTCCAAACAACCCTTAAACGGGCCTTACATGAGACGATAATCAACGACCTGAAAGTGAAGGGTCGTGACATTGCAAAAGTCAGCTAGTTGACTTGAGGTATTTAGTTTGTTCTTATTTTCATGGTTAACGTTCGCTTTTATGGATCTTTCTGAAAGAACCAGCACTTGGTAAGAATGCAAAAAAAGTTTTGTTTATTGGCTAAATTTTAGCTTTTCTCCCCTGTTTATGGGAAGCCTTACAGCATAAGATTTTAAAATGTAACATTTGTGTAAGCGTAAATAATCTCCCCCGAAACTGCATTGCAGTTGAATGGAGGTTACATTTTCTTTAAGTTGGAACCTGCATTATGGAACCTTTAAATGTGCCTGCATTGTATGTTTTTTGGACAAAAGAGCCTTTTCAATGTACCTTTAGCAATCGCAAGGTTATATATGTAAGTCTGTACTCATGCCTTCATATTATTTAAATTATTGTAAATCTACTTTTATATTTTTTTAAATGTAAGGTTATACTTAGCATGCTATAACGTCTTTGTTAGTGACAGTGCATCAAAGTAGTACTGTACAGTGTTGTGCTTAATAGCAAGCAATTTTATATTAAATGTATGGCCTTGGTTAGGTTTCCCTCATACGGAAGGAAAAATTAAACTCTATTTTTGTTGATTCTAATACTGTAAAGATTTGAAAACATCGTCACGTTCGGCTTGGAAGGTTCTATTGCTAAATGTGTATAATTTGTTACTTTATAACAAGTTTCTTTACCTGAGGCAGCTTTCTGTTTTTATACAATTTAAAGCAATTTCTGTCACAATAGCAAAGAACAGTCAATGTCAGTATTTGTACATGTAGAAATCTAAATCAAAGGGGATGGGGAAACGAAACCATTTCAAATGTGGCAGAGTTGCAAAATTATTATGAGTGTCAATTTACTCCAAAGTTGGTCTTTTATGAAATGCCTTTAAACTTACATTTTCATTCCATCTGTAGATTTTTTTTATCTTTATAAAACATCTGATTTATATTTTACTGAAATGTAGAGCAGTAGCCTTGTTGATAGACAAAACAGATGGCATGTAAAAAGGTAAATTGTATCGGTGTCTGTTTGTATAGCTTATTTTGTAGCCTTTGTACCTGTACAGAATGGCAGTTTGACGTAAGAGGGATATCCTGACTGTACTAATTAACAGAGCAACAGTCCTGTATTTATGAGTTACCTTTTTAGTCGGTCACTTAAATGCTGTACATTTTAGCAGAAAATAAATTATGATGAGCCACTGACAGACCTAAAAGTGTGTATGGACTCTGTTTTCAGCTCGTGCTTTCTTTCTTAAACAGATCTTTTATAGCCAACAGATTTTCAAACGCATTTTGGTTGGAAACAATCTCGTAGAGTGCAGGGACTACTTCATAGAAAAATGGATGCTTTTGACTGTAGAGGTTGGATCAATTTAGATGGGAAGCAAAATATGTATCTAATGCAACAGCACAGCTGCCTTGGCAATAAAAATGAACTGTTACAGACCTTGTCTACAAATATTAAATACAGTGTGCTAAAGCCAAAGGAAGTACCTTTTTGTTTTTTTGGACCACGTAATCCTGCAGAACAAACATTACAAATCAGTATATAATATGACGGTAGCTAGATGTGTGTTAAAAGAAATTTCATACTTCCTCATGCTTTCTGTTAACATTTAACCATTCTTTAAATGGATTAATCGACTTGAAGGCAAATGGCCTAAACTTAATTGCAGAGATTAAACCATTTTTAGGATAATACAATTGAATTCCAGTTCACCTTGCACTTTCTTTATTGTTTACACGCGCATGAGAATGTATCTGTCACTGATATTAGTGCTGACTTTAAGACCAGTGCTAATAATCCAAACAGAGAGCTCTGTTCTCTCCTGAGAGAAGCTGCATCAGGAACACTTGCCTCCATCAGTTCTGCTTTTTGGGTCTCTCATTTGAATTCTACAGGGCTCACTTGATTGAGTCCTTGAGTGCCTGTTACTTCCCTCTTATCTAAAGAGATTTAACATGCCCCGTCTCTCTCTTTACTTACTTTCTGCTTTGCTGAGTGCATGGTCAATAAATTGAGCTCCAGGGTAGAGAAACTCAGAGAGGTTTAAAGTAGCGCTAAGTCTTTTGCCTCCACTCCATAGTAATCAATGTTCAAGCCTAGGTAGCATTAGCAACGTTATTCCATTTCCCCTTTACCACGATGAGAACGCTTTGTTCCTTGTTTCTGAAGTTGATAGCAATCTAGAGATGTCTTCCGCCCAACCAGATGCTTTAACTTCACATGTTAATCTATTTGACATAGTTGTGTTACTAGTAGCTTTACTAGCCTTTTCACTAATTTAGACATAGACGAGACAAGTATTTTCATTCTACTGGTTATTTCTGCACTAGTGTACATGTTATTTGAATGCCATACTTAATTCCCATTGCTGGACGTGCGAGTATTATGCCTTAAAGAGGAATTAAAAAGAAGCATGTAACGTTTGCTTTGTAATTGTATGTTAGCATGTTGTGGTTTTAATGCAGCTAATAAGGGACCTGTCAAAGCTGCAGACTCTATTAGTTCAGCCTGAAAGCAAACACTTGATTAATTATTTTTCCAAGGCTTCTGGTGTCAGTGTCTTAAAACTTGCGAGTATGCATGATTACACCGATATGACAGTTGAAACAATCTGTCAAAACAAATGTCAGTTTTTTTTTTTAGGAGATGGTTGCAAATAAATTTAAAATGGTGTGTTGAAACTTCGCTTACTGTAGTTAGAGCCTGTGGAAATACCAAGATTAGGCCTTTATTCCCTGAAGTCTGAACCATTTCTCTCTCTTTTCAAACACAAGATTGTCTTTCCAAGATGCACCACTTAGCGCATCAATGTTTGTATGTGTATACACGAAAAAAAGATTACATTTGTATCCCTAATGGTGTGGCGCTTGCCTCCAATATTAACAGCCTCGGGTGGTCTGTTTGTACCAAGTAGACACTGCGTGTTTGCTTGGCCCAGAATAGCCTGCGCGTTTGAAATGATATTTTTAGGCTATTGATCTATTAGTTGTGACCTTCGCAGCACATGAGCTGATGAGAGGAGTGGCGACCTCCAGCTGTAGACACAAATTCAGCACAATGTATTCACTCCAGATTCATGTAGCTGTATCTATGTTGTGTGACCTAAAGCGATTTATCAATGAGCTGTCAGTTTCTGGTAAGCAATCCTGATCTGTGGAGCACTTTCTGTAATCATATCGGTAGCCATCGCTGCTAATGTAGCCTACATGAATTCAGTGACTGTCGCCAACACATTGTCATTGGAAAATAAGTCTTTATCATCTGTCAGTAAATGGTTATATTTAAGTACGCGCAATGTTGAAGTTCGTAATTACTATGTAGTGCATACTAAAATTAATTGCACTCGATTAAACTCGCCCCTTTTGATACTGTTGCTAGGTGCCATATGCCACTCTTAACACGCAGATAGACAAAGTTACTTCAGGTATGTCATTTTCTATACTATTACTGTACCATAACGATACCAATTTGTGTTTGTTTAATCACTGTAGTGCCGTACATGAACTGATAGTTTCTTCAGTAGTTATAGCACAAAATAATTATGAACATCAGAAGGTATCTTGCGATGCCATATTAGCCGACATTAATGGTCATTAATGATATTTGTAGGAGAATGTTATTTAATATTTTTCATTTAAGCAAGTATATTTTGTCTGTCAATATCCCCCTCTCCCACTTCGCTTTCTGTCTGCATACTGTCCTATCGCAATAAAAAGTTTAAAGAAAATTAAAGCAAATAGGGAAACTAAAATTATATTTGCCGTGGTCTCTCACCTGCGTCTGCGAAAGGTAACCCTACTCTAATTTATTCCGAATGTGAAAGCGCTCCCTCACTGTCAGTATAAACCCCATTATGAACGGAAAGCTTGTTTGTACATCTCTGCACAGCATGTTAGCTCCTTAAAAACTGCTTAAAATCTGCATAGGAAAAATTGGCCTATAAGACACCACCAAGTATGCCCCGTAGCCCGAGGAATGGAATATCGTATCATTATGCAAATTTGAAAAAAAAAAATCATGTTCTCATCACGGATCGTGCTTGTGTTGTCATGTTTGTGGTTTGTGACAGATACAAGGGAGGAAGATGGCAGCTTCAGTCAAAGGCCAGTGAATCTGACTTTTGTCCCAGAGGAGACGGTACAGCCTGGGCCCAATTCCACCAGCCAATTATTCCCTCCTTACACTGCCTGCTGCGAGCCCTCCTACAGGCAGCTGTCCTTCCTGGCGCCCAGTGACTAAATTTGACAAAAATAGGAAATCTCTGTAGAGCTGTGCTTGTAATTTAATCCAAAAGGTGTTTCTTTTTTGAACCGAGTTTAACACAGTCTCTGTAATGCGAGCTTGGCCGCTGCAAATGGAATGGTAATTGCTTTTCGCTTCCCAGATATGTGAAAAGGACACATGAATCATCTCCGGAGAGGGATGGTTTTCAAAACCATCAGCACTGGATGTTTTTTTTTCCCCCTCCTCTCATACTCAGTCACCACCATCACTCACCTTGACAGGGAAGTCATTAAATTGGTGATGTTGAATTCCTTTTACTGTTTTGTCAGGTTCACTTATTCCTTCAACCTTGAAATCTTCTTTCTTTCCCACAAAAGCAGCTCTATTACTGCGAGACGAGGTCTTAATTTTCATGAATTTCAAATCATTCCAGCACATATGTTCCAAAAGAACTTAGCGTCTCTAGCTACATTTCCGTTAGACATTGTGTTTTATATACTCCTTTAAAGTATGATATAGCATATGTGTGAAGTATAGAAATTATAAAGAAATATGTGAGCATTATGTGGGAAGTGACGTTCATACTTCATGCCTGAGATAGCAGCACAGTGATCTTCTTATTTATAGCTTCTCTCTGTTGAAACGGTATTACAGCAATTACGGCAGTTCATCTTTTTTTTAAAGTTGATTCATAATTTGATATGAAGCTGCTTACTCGATGTCTCTTGCATATATATATATATATATATATATATATATATATATATATATATATAATACACTCAAATTATTAATTATTCAAAATAAAGGTTATTGTTTTCATAATGTGTATACACGTGTGTTTGTGTATTTACATATAAGAAAAATCTTTAAAAGACAACTTTTGAGAGTGTGTGTATATGTTCATCAAGGCTGCATTTATTTGATCAAAAATACAAGAGAGGTTTTTAATCGTTTTCCATTTTAATGAAATTATATATTTTAAAGTACATTAAGAGAAACATATTGTTTTAAATAGGTTTCAAATTAATGCAGCCTTAAAGAACATAAACATCTTAAATTAAAAATTAATTTTTAATTTAAAAATAAAAATATAAATTATAAAAAATCTTACTGTTTCCAAACGTTTGACTTTTTAGTGTATGTATTATAGTGTTTGTAATATACAAATATAAATGTATAAACCTACTTTCAAAATATATACTGTATATGTAAAACTGTATATACAGTACACGTGTAATGTAAAAAAAAAAAAAAAAACAATGTTGCTTTATTATCGCTTGATTTTTTATATATATATATATATATATATATATATATATATATATAATTTTTTTTTTTTTTTTTTTTTTTTTTTTTTTAAATTGACATTAAATTGATTTTTAAAAATGACAGTTACATTATAATGTTAGAATGGTTTTCTGTTTTAAAAAATATGCTGTCCTTTTGAACGATTTATTGAAGAATAATTAAAAATGAAAAAGAATTTTTAAAAATGTATCACAGATAAGAAATTATTCTTGGGCAGTAATTCAACAGAATTATTTCTGAAGGACGATGAAAACCAAAGCAATGAATACTGAGAATTCAGCTTTTTTTGTCAAATAAGACCTCTACAATAAAAAAAAATCTTACTACCCCCCAAACTTCAGAACATTTTATTTTTCAGTGCTTTTGTTATCTTAAAAGGATGTGATCACGTTTTCAAAATATCATTTACTCACCCTCCTATCTTTCCAGACTGCTACAAAAGTAGAAATGATCAAACATATAATGTATGCTTTTTCGATATCTATTGAAGGTACCCATATGACTGCACCTTGAAAAGCTACGACGATCAGTTATACAGGTTTGAAAAACATATGACTGTGACTAAATGACAGAATCTTTATTTTTTGTGTGTATTATCTCTTTAATTGGATATCCAGAGTTCTCAGCTGTTCTAGAAAGCCTGAGTTGGGACAGATGTCCCTGTTCAACCTGACAGCTATGATGGCGTCCGTAAGAGTGAGGTTCTCGCACATCATGAGGAAGGCCAGGACCACGGCTCCGGAGCGGCTCACTCCCATCGCACAGTGAACCAGCACTTTGCCTGCAGCACACAAAGAACCTCCTAACTTATTCGGTATCTCTGACAATAGTTACCATTTACATATTTCACTTATTAAAACCACTGTATTGCCTGCTGACTTTGCACTGCTCCATTTATTCTTTTGCTCTGCTTCTTTTAATTTCAATACAATCACTGACAAAATTAGTCAGAAAAAGGTCAAGGAAGTCAGACTTGCCATTTTGAGGGAGTGCAGCTTTAATGAAGGATGCAGTGGAGCAGAAATACTGGCTCAAATCAAACTGTGGGTGATCTGAAGCCTGCACTCCACAGTAACTTATACTCGTGTCTGAGTAGAGCTGGCCGCCTGTGTTGATGCGATGCAGTCCCTCGGCGCAGTTTACAACATGAGTGACTCTCAGATCAGCGAGCAGTCCTTTATCACGAGCCGTTGACCTGAAACGAGCGGCTCTTTTGATTAAATCATTTACATAGCATAAACGGTAAACTCAAACGCCTATATTTGAAACCAGTATCTCCGTTTTACTTCCTAGACTGTGGTTCAGTACTTACTCATCTCCGATGTAGAGGTTGGGCCAGACAAGACTAACGGGTCCAAAAGCGTGTCTGTTTGTCAGCAGCAGACACCGTAGATCCGATGTAGATGCAGTTGAGAGGCCAATGGTTTGCCTTTAGGAGCTTTTCTGTCAAAAAAAGGTTAGAAATCTCTGGAATCAAATATATAGCCTGTGTTAATGCGATGCATGTGTTCTCAGTGGAATGATCAATGCACATTTTTATGGGACAATTTGTAGTTACGTATATTGCACATTTGACCTTTTTGCTTCCGTAATCATGTTTGCCTTCACAGTCACCGGTGGGAAATTAGGTGAAAATTAACAGATGTCCCCTTTTAAAACAAAACACCACATAATTCCTGAGGTACTGTGTCATTTATTTCACATACCAACAAGAAAGGATATGCTTCAGAGGGAACAATGTGACAGTTTTGGTCTGTTCCACTAGACTGAGAAATTATTTAAAGGCTTTATCATCACATTCCTGTTTGGTCATCAATATCCTTAGGTCACAACACCCGTGTTTTTGACCTGCGACGTAAATATGTCGAAGCATATGATACCCATTAGAAACTCACTACAGGGGACCAACCCTTAAGTCATGTAGCCATGCATGGCTCTTCCACCTTCTCATGATAAAGAGCAAGCCACAACCGTTTCATTTCGCTCCAGTAAAAAAAAACAAACAAGCTTGCTGGCTCATTTCGAGACAAGTTCAAAGTATATCTCATCTGGAAGAAATTTTAAAACCTGCCATTTATTTTGCAACCCTGCTGCCCTTTAGAGGTTATTTACTATTTATGGGGAAACCCTTCAATTTTGCCTTCTGATACCCTCTTTACCATTGAACTACAATGGATATTAGCAAATAAGATCTGGCCCAATAGAACTGGGTCATGGCCATTGGGAAGGAGGCCCTTAAGGGATGTGCTCTTGAAATGGGATTCATCACGTTGTTACCAAGTTTTCAGTTACAATTTGTAAGCTTCCAGTTTTTTCTTCCTCTCTCGGACGAGGCTCATGTCAAGATGTCGAAGCTGGTTAAGAAAGCCAGGATTAGGACAGATGTCCCTGTGTAGCCGTGCTGCTTTAATGGCCTCCATTAGAGTAAGATCCTCACAGATCATGAGGAAGGCCAACACCAGGGTGGCAGAGCGGCTCACTCCCATCAGACAATGGACAAACACTCTTCCTGAAGAGCAGAACAGAATCGTTGTGTAACATTTTAACAGTGTAGATGCTACTTTTAGTAACTTAAGCCAATAAAATGCTTCAGTGGTTTTGTAGGGTTGTACTGTTTTAAGCCGTCAAACCACACGCCAATCAGTTTATAATACGTTTGAATAAACAATCAAACATTATGAAAAGGGAATGTGATTGTTTTCTAAATGACCTAATTAGCCAGTGCATAAAAATAAAAAAGGAAATGGAAAATAAAAGACTCTTCTTATATAGGCTAATGGTATTTAATCGAATCAATTTCTAAACGCCTGTTTTTATGCAACCTTGCGCTATGCTTTCTGAAAAAAACAGCATGTGCTGGTTAGGTATGTTTTGGAAAATGAATCATTCTGTAAAGCGGTTCGGCATGGTTCTATAAGTTTCTCTGAGTTTCGAAAAAGTATACTTTTCTGATCATTGTTTGCGTTAAATCCCACATAAACAGATAATGCACAATCTGGTGATCATATATTGTGCTGTCGATTAAAAAAGAAGGAGCTGTAAAATGGAAATAAAAATAGACGAGCGTGTAAACATGATGTTTAGCAGTCGTAGTGCACAATTTTGCGTGGCTCAAATGCACCAGGCAGGAAAACAAAGCATTCCCCAAGTAGGGCAAAGCAAGGAACTGTTTTTCTTTTATTTTAGATAGTTATAAAGACTTGCCGGTTATATGTTCTAAAATATTGCCTGGTGAGGATGTTTCCTCCCATTTAACTTACCGTTTTTTGACAACGCAGCTCGTATGAACCTTGCTGTGGGATAGAAAAACACACTTATGATGAAATCCGAGGAATCATCAGCCTCCACTCCATAGTAATCAATAGCCATGTCTCTGTAAAAGCGGGGTCCAGTGTTTACATGAGGGGGTCCACTAGCTGCGTTCACAATGTGTGTGATCCCCATATTATAAAGCATTGACTTGTCTCTTGCCGCTATCCTGCAAAAACACAAACACAGAGAACATCTGTAGTTCTGTACATGTTTATTCAATATCTATTTGAATAGAAAACACAATACATACTCATTGCCAATGTACACATTAGGCCACACTTGGTTCACATGTCCAGTGGGCCGTCTGTCAGCCAACATGAAGTTCTGCATTTCAGTAACGGATGGTGTCTCGTAGGCACACAGCTCCTTGAGAGACATCTTGGCCCAAAGAATATTTTAAAAAGGACATTTTTTATTTGAAAATTGCAGTAAGGTGTTGGATATTATCAAGCTGCCTGACATGCAGTTTAGAGGCATTCTCCGAAAGCCCATCAAACTAGTTGAGCCCACCTGAGGCTGCTGCTCGTGAAATCTTCTTGTTGCTAAGAGGCTGAGAGCACACTGACACTCCACTTCAGCTCTTAACATCATTAAAATGAATACTGAGGGCTTTTTATGGAATATCATTCCACTTAGGATTCCTTGACTGTTGTGGCAAATGTGTTTACGGCTCAGGTGTGGGAAAGGAAACGTGCGATGCCAGAGCCGAGAGCGATTCAGCGAGGTTAGCTTCCATAACAGCTCTCCAAAACACCAAAATGTTACTTTCTAAAAGCCTCTAAAATCTCCCCTCCTTTTGTGAACTTACATTTTGCAGCCGGTGGCCCTTTTTTTTCCCCTCGTTCTCAGATTGCCTGCTCTTCTCTCCTTGGTCAGGGACGTTGTCGACAGCCAGTCCACAGATATGTCTCTGGAGGCTGTTTCTTTTTTTAAATGGTGTATAATTATAAACCTCCCTGGATACAAAGAGCTCTTCCAGGTCTTAGTGGGCAGTCAGGTTTGCTTTTAGAAGACTGTCTTTCCCTAGACAATGATCTTTTGAGCATGTTCTGCACATATTGTGTATATCTTGGCTAGACCCCCGATATTGTAAATCACTCTTGGAGTGCAGACAAAGGTAAAGGTGGGTCATCAGCGGCTTTCATTGAATGCATACATCTTTATCATGAGTCACTGTGTAGGGAAATACACATAATCTCACGAGGTCTCGCCAGCTGCTAGGTTAAACACTCTTGAAATCCAGATGTTCCTTTCATTTGCCTTGAGGGCGAGTCTTTGATAAATGGTGAGATCTTTGCACATGCGAGTGCAGTGACATGTTGGGTAATTGGAGCGTGTCAGATACCCCTCTCAAAGACGGGCTGTCTTCTTTGCACTCCAGCTGAAAGTGTTTAGTTAGTGCTCAAATGCTTCAGTAAATTAGGCTATATGTGTAAAGCAGGAAAAGACTTAACTAAGAGTTGTTCTTTCCATGCCGGTAAAATAAGCTTTGAGCCCCGTAGTAATTATGGTTTTATGAAGCTAATAAAAAGGAATTAATGGCCTGGGTGTGAAAGCCACATACACCTGTTCCTCCTCAAGATCTGCTTATTACTCACTATTATCGAAACCTTATACTGTACACGAAAAGAATCACAATATCACATAGTATTTTAACATAGCATTTTAATAGACTTTAAAAAACATTTTTAAGTTCTTGTCCTGGTGAAATCAAAATTTTTCACTGAAGTGCATTACAGTGACTAAGCTTGGGTTTCTTTAATCTTTATTTGGAAAAGCAGTGTATGTAATTTGTATTAAGTGGTTCTTATTTGCCAGTTTCAGATTGCAGTGGTAGATCCAATCTATGAATCATTCAGGCTGCTTTTCTTTTGTGGTTTTTTAAAAGTCATGGAGACTTCCTGAATTCAAAGTAAACAGTCGTACAATAACACATTCTCTACTGTTTAAAAATTTGGGGTCAGTAAGATTTTTTTGAATGCCTGAGGAATGCATTAAATTGATCAAAAGTGACAGTAAAAAACATATAATGTTCCAATTTCGCTTTCCACAAACATGTTAGACAGCGCAACAATTTTCAACATTGATAATAAAAAAAAGTTTCTTGAGCACCAAATCAGCATATTAGATTGATTTCTGAAAGATTATGTGACACTGAAGACTGGAGTAATGGCTGCTGAATATTCACAGGAAGAAATTACGTTTCAAAATATATTTAAACAGAAAGCATGTTAACTGTTTTACTGTATTTGTGATCAAATAAACACACTTTTGTCGAACATAACGAGCTCAAAAGCATTTGAAAAGGTAAAACAATGCATGCGTTTCATTTCTGCTTTACTATTGCTGTCTCTTTAAAATGGTTGTTTTAGCCAAAATATATGTTGCTGCTGGGCTGATGTTCTTCGTATGCGTGATATCTTAGGCTTGACGGTCTTCCCTGAGAAAACACTGACACAATGTAATCATGTACAGATGCATCTGCTTTCCAGAGCACTTGTGTGACACTAATGTGGTCATCAACATCACCCCCTCTGTGCCTCTGGTTCTTCCACAGTCAAATCAGGAGATGACTTAGCTTAGCTGAGAATATATACACACACTTGGCTCAGCGGCTTGCGTCTGTTCTCGGTTTCTCTTCTCGACTCGTTCCATGATTTATCATCGTACACTGTATGCCAAGCGGCTAATCAGGAAGCAAAGTAGTGTCTTAATTGAATGTTCTCTGAAAGCGATGTGTGTCCGGGGACTCGTGTTGGTCCTGCTTCCTCTAGCTGCACAGCTGCAGGTCACGCTGTCAGGGTGACGACAGGAAGAGCCAGTCCAGGGGAATTGGTTTCTCTCCTCGAGGTTTTTGGGGGTTAATGCTGTTCTGTTACAGTTTTAGTAGGTTGGATAATGGGGTCCTTCAAGTACATCTGCATGATTAAATGTCATTGAAAAGTGATAAAGAACAGGTTTGAATCTGTAACCTATTTATCCAGATTTCTTTGAATGCGGTTGAACTCAACAAAAGACGCCTCTGTTAATGTAGCATATGAAGGACAGCGCATGAAAGGGAAAAAGGAAAATGTCACCGAAGGACACTCAGCATAAAAAAACTGCAAGATTTTAATTAATCTGATTATACTGATGGAAGAAAACCCTGTTTGCAGACATTTCATGGCACAGCACTGCACCCTGCTGGAAGATGTAAGAAGCACAAAGGAAAGAATGCAGAAGCACATGAATAATGTTGTACTCTAGACAGGGTCATGTACAGTTTATAACTGACACATGCATGAGCTCTGTTATTTGCAGCTGGAGGAGCATGTGGCTTTTCATAGAGAATTATGTTAGCATATGAGAAATCAGTGGAAATATATTTTAGAAATTAAGAAAGAAAAAAAGGCACAACCAAAGGACTTTCGGGTTTATTTCATTTGAACAAATACATATAATACATTTACTTGGCACCTTGTTTGTATTAAATATCTGAACATGAGTCCACTAGTGAAGTTATATCTAACAGTGTAACAAATTCAATATTTGTCCCGCTCATGGTCAATAGAATCTAATTTAATTTCTACACTAAATATTCTCCAAGATAACAAAGGAACTTCTGTGAATCAGTGAGCTGAATGAAACGCATTATTCTGCTATTAAAACAAAAAGGTGCACTAAAATCACATCAGCGAGTGCTGCTCAGTCATTTAAACAAGGCTTTTTGGATCGAGTTAACAGAAGAGTGTTGTGCTTGGCCCGTGTATTTCTCCAAACGTGGCTGCCAAAAGCAATGTAAAAGCTAGTACTGCTCACAGTGAGGGGTTTCTCTGCAGCTGAATAATAAAAGCACAATTCAATCATTTAATACTGTTTCATTTGGTATTCTATGCTGAATACTGACTCCGCTGCTAAATATTATTCACAGTGTGAGGAGCATGTGGCACTTGTGTGCTGTCGTTCAGTGCAACTTGAATACATAATACAGACTTTCTTAAAAAACACCATTCTCATTTCCATGTACACTACATTGTACACTAAAGCCACCTATGTTAATATGACTATGTCAAATGTAAATGAAGTTTTAAAAAAATTGTATTAAAAACTTTCATTCATTATTAAAGTTTTTTAGGTAAACTATTATTTAATAACTTTGTAAATGTATGGAAAAGTACAAAGATGGTCTATACATAGGCTAAACCTGCAAGGCACAAGTTTTACTATATGAAACAATATATATATATATATATATATATATATATATATATATATATATATATATATATATATATACATATCATAAATACTGTAAACATACCGATGGTGGTTACCCCCTTACCTCTTATATTACACAAAATGAATAAACGTGCATTTTTGTGTTTTTTTTTTTGTCAGAGAATAGGACAAAGCCTCCGCTTTCTCTGTAGCTGAATGTCTAAATCCAGGAGAAGGCTCAAAAAGTTCCTGTTAGGATAGATTGCTCTTCGCAGTACAACTGTTTGGATGGCGGTGCGGAGAGTCAGACGCTGACGCAGCATAAGGTACGCTAGAACCAGTGTGGCAGACCGACTCATTCCCATGATGCAATGAATAAGCACCTTTCCTACAGATAAAAGACATTGTGACTGTCAGAAGCAGACTAATACTATAATTGAAACAAACCACATCATTTTCTTAAAAAAAGACATTATAATGAAGTTCAGAGGAAAAAGAGGTAAAGAGGAAATGTAGCTTTTTTTTGTTTTTGCCTAAAATCACGTGCAGTAAAACAGACCTATATGTTATTGTAGTAAAAAAACAGAAAAACCTAAGTTCAGCAGTGTTGAAGGATGTTGTGTTATTTAGGATAGCGAAATGTTGTATAAATACTATTCTTATAAATCAGTGTCAAAGAAGACTTCAAAATTCTTCTTTATTATTTACATTGCCTTGTTTTATTTTGCAATACATTAATATCACTGACTGTGGTGACTTACCGTTCTTCTTCCTCAAGGCTTTGTGGATGAAATCAGAAGCTGGTTTAAAGTATGCACTGAGATCGAATGATGAAGAGTCTTCTGCTGGGATGCCATAATACACAATTGTATTGCCGTAATAACTCTGGTCCCCGATGCTGCCTTGCTTGGAATGAGCAGCATTTAAGACATGAGTGATGCCCATTTTCTTCAAAGCATTTCTATTTTGAGCAATGGCCCTGCAAAAAAAAAAAAAAAAAGTGAAAGATGTGTTATGTAATGAATCAGGGCAACCGCTCTGGCAGTCATTAAAAGTCCTTTAAAATCGAGTTCACTAGAGGCACAATATATGACTGAATCTCAAACAAACAAGTTACTTTTACAGAACACCTCGTTATTTAATATAGCAATAATATAATGCATATAAATATAAACCACGTAGGCATTGCTCGCGTGCTATAAATCTTGCATATAAAAAACATGTCTGCATACACCTGCATTTCTATTAGTATGCTAGTACTTACACGTTTCCGATGTACAAGTTCGGCCAGACCTCGTCGATTGGATTTAGATCAAGTTTGCATGTGTCCAGGATATTCTCGAACTCCTTGATGGCTAGGAGTGGGTGTTTATTTTTCTGGGTTGTCATTCTTCTGAATTGACCCAGATCAGACTATAACGCCCGTGGAGATGTGTTTCTTCTGTTTTACCGAGGCTCCAGTATACATAACGGGTTCGGCACGCCGTGATCCGCACAAACAGGTGCTCTTTATGACGCTGTTTGGTCACCAGACACCACCGAGAGTCTCAGAGCCCCGCCGACGACGGACATCTGCGTACAACACATCCCATCTCCTCCAGGGGGCGCCTGGTGGCTCAGAAAGTCAAAAACATCAGTTGAGCCGCGTTCAGATCTTCTGATGTTTTTATCGTACTAGAAATATTTTTACTCGAACAAAAATAGTCTATAACGCATTAAATATATGAATTTCAAAGCACGGTATGAACAAGCATATGTAGATACACTAGCACATTAGCCTACTATTATTAAATAAAATGTCTGGGCCAGTAATCACAAATGCCTCTGATTGGTCCATCCTGACTAGCGCGGGAAAAAATAACACGCACCACATGCGTGTTTTCGCTATATCGTCATCGGTTTGATCATAAACAATAACATTAAAAACTTTAATCGACGATATACTCTAAAGCATTCACTTTTGATATTAATTACACACTTTTACCCTCAGCTATTTTATAAATAAATTCCGTGTATATTTCTATTCTAGCCCTATTCCATTTCTGTAGGACATTGTGGTCCGTTCCACAAGTTAAGTTTAGAGATGATTCATCCGATGACGAGAGAACAGGACAATAAGTGACAATAAGTGACAATTGTGTTGAGTGAACATCAGTGAACATTAGGAGTATTGTACTGCGTGTAGTGGAACAAACAGAGTAACAGTGTTTGCTGATCAGCTTGGTTTGAATGCATTTGCATAGGCTTACTTTAGTTCAGTTCAAGATTAAAATCCTTGAAGGGTTCGACTACTTTAGTTTTGCTAAATTATATAAAATATATAAAGGTTACATTGCTCAGTGTTGTGAGGTATTCAGTAAATAGGCTACTGTTTATTAATGAACAAATAATAATAGTAACAAATAATTCATTCGTACAAAGACCAAAACCCACCCATTTATTGAGCAGTACAAGCATTGCTTTGGATTTCTTTAAGCTTAACAGAAAGTGACACAAAGGAAATGTTGTTGATCAGCTGTAGGCCTACTGTTCAAATGTAACGCTATTTTTAATTTACAGATTTCTGACTTGCATACTTGTTTAAAAGAACATTTACTGTGACTGCGCCTTGTAGTTTAATTCACTGTTGAGAGTTATCAACTGCTTCAGAAATCCTCGGTTTGGAAAGATCCATCTTCTTTCTTTCACTTTCAAGATGGCATCCACCAGAGAGTAATTGCAGTATATCATCAGGTAAGCTAAGACCAGAGCAGCAGACCGGCTCACTCCCACGGCGCAATGCACAAACACTTTAGCTGTTGAAAAAAAAGGCTTCAGCCTTTTATCTATTCTTTATTATTAACTGATAAATACATTTTGAAAAATCAAAATTAAAATACATTTTAAAAAGTAAAAAAAAAGTGTTCATGTCACATATAGAAATGGTGTGTTTTACATACCACCTGTTGTGCTGAGAGCATCGTGAATGTAATGTGATGAAGGGTAAAAAAAGGGTGAAATATCAAATGTAGGCAGGTCATTTGCTGGCACGCCATAGTACTTTACAGTTGTACCGTAAAAATCATCACTTCCTTTGCAGCACATTTTCCCATGTGCAGCATTCAAAACATGACTTATACCCAGTCTCCATAGGCCATATCTGTCGTGAGACGTGTACCTGTGTATGAAAAAATGGCACAATAAAGGCTGATTGTTCTCTTTTAAGAGAAGTCACGCACAAATGCACTTACATGTCGCCAAGAAACAAATTAGGCCACACTTCATCGACATGGTTACAGGATAGCTGACCCCCATGTAAAATATCCTCCAGCTCTTCAATGGAGGGACTTTCAGACAAAATTCGATCCACATGCTCCATTTTCGGGAATAACAGAAGAGCAGTGGCTTTATGAGCAGACTACATGAGTGACATCTCCAGGTGTGACACGTCTGTATTGCACTGGTTCCCCAGTAGATGTCAGTGTATGGCCATTCGTTCATTCAACACGCACGTCCTTTCCAATCAATGTCTAAACGTGTCTTTGTGCAGTTAATTGTCGATTAACCAAAAGTGTGTGACTGCTTTTGCATTCAAACACTGAGTTAATGAGTGCATGCTGTGAAGGAACATTATCAGTTATCAGTGTTGGGAAGGTTATTTTGGAAATGTACAAGTTACCCTATTTGTAATAAATAGTGTGACTTTTTCAATTACTTGGTTAAAGTAGTATAACTGGTTACATTTGATCACTTTTCAGAATATTCAATGTTCATCTTTTTGAAGCATGTAAACCAGGTAGGATTAGAGTAGGACTGTCAGGCTTTCAAAATCCTTCATCTCTTAAATTAGGATTATAATGATTTACTTTTAAAGCACAGCCAACACAAAATCAGACTTACTTTGAGATTGTTCTGAGATTAAAAACAGATTTAAAACCATAGCGAGAAAGTTTAATAGCCATGATGCTGTTTTTGAAATTAAATCTTTGCATAGCTATGACAAAAAACACTGGCATCTTAGAATGGTTTGGAAAAAGAGTTCATCTAAAAAAATGAATATGCATAAACCCAAATGGGAAATAAAACTGCTATTGAACAAACATGTATCCTAAACTGCAGAAACATTGGTGTCTCATATTTTAGAGCAGTCAATGCAATTCATAAAACATTCATCAATTAAATTTGCATGTGGGTGTGTGTGGAAAAAATATTCAGATATAACCCCACTTGTAAAAAAAAAAAAAGTAAAAGTAAAATTTTCAGGAACAGGCCCAATTGTAATTTAATTACGCATTATTCTCAATAAGTGATTACAATTTTTTGTCATTAAATTACGTAATTTATTAAACGAGTCTGAACGAGATCGGGGGGGAGCTTCGCTTAACCCAAGGTCCGTCAACAAACTGAATGAACTGGAAAGTGTCGTTTCTGAACGAGCTAAAGGAAAGGTTGAGCTCAATTGAGTGATTCGAGAGAATCGATTTGCTGGAATGAATCAAACCCCCATCACCCCTATTGGTCGCAGCCTGTAAGGACGCCAGGCTCAGCACCGACTGCGCCTGCGCCAGCCTTTCCTCCGCCGAGCACGCGCCTTCCCCGTCCAAACGCTCGCGCTTCGAGTTTTCCCGCAACATCCTCGAGAAGTTAGTCACGAGAGACCCGCGCCGCCGTGGATCGAGGCGCGACAAACGTCCTTCTTAACACCTCGAGCAGCGTCCGCTGGCGTGCCGCGGTTCGTGTGATCGGTTTTTATCGAAACAGTTTTGGTTGGCTAAGCTGTAAAACACACCCCTCCCGTGAGGAGTCGACTGAGCTCAGACAGGAGTTTGGTCATCAGCATCCGCTCTGCATTTTTACGGTGTGCTAGCTACCTATCCGCCTCCACCCTTATGGATTTTACTGTACCGTAGTTTTTTAAACGACACATTTGAATGCTCGACGCTTGTTTGACTAGGAAGCTGTATTTTTAATTAGACGGGTGAGGTAAACGCTGAGGATCACACACATGTAGCCGTTGTAAAGCTAGCTGAGGAAGTGGACTGTTACTTTTCCATCCCTGTATGGTGGAAGGAGTCGCTCGCCTTGATGATTCACTCTTATGGAGACGCGAAATGCCACATAAAGGCTAATATCCGCCTCTTTCAGAGAGACTGATATCTTCGCCATCATTCACAGGATTACTTGGAGCTGTCTGCAACTGTAGTTAAATGAGTTAGCTGGGGATCGATCATCCACAGCTAGCCCATTAGCCAACTCCCCAAGTGATTCGTTCAGTACAGTATTAACAGTTTATGTCGTGTCAGTCTTTTTTTTTATCGATAGTCTTTTAGATTGCGTTTAGAAAATGTCCTTTTTCAATTTTCGGAAGATATTTAAGCTTGGCACGGAGAAGAAGAAGAAACAATATGAGCACGTTCACAGAGACATCAACCCAGAGGAGATTTGGGAGATCGTGGGAGAACTTGGGGATGGAGCCTTTGGGAAAGTCTACAAGGTAAATATTAACCAGCAGGTGATTGTGTCATCCTTGAGTATATTTGCATTTCTTCTCAGCTCTGCTGATTGAGCTTAACGGTACACTCCAGAATGTACATTTTTGTCGTTAGTTGTTTAACTTGATGTATTTTCAAGCTTGTGTTATTTAGTTTTAACATGGAGAACACATAAGAACATGTGAAGGACTAACAGCACCAGTCTCCTTTCAGTTGCATCATTTTTTCGTGAATGGCGATTGGGAGTCATTCTGACCAGCATCCAATGTAGTGCTCCATAGATTTCAATGTAATGGCGAGGCACCCTGTGCATGGCATCAGACTGACAACACCAGCTCGTTCAGAGATACAGTTATACACATTTAGGATTGTTCACCTAAAAATGACAATTCGCAAAAGATGTTTTGAAGAATGTTGGTAACTAGTATAAAAAAGTCAGTGGAAACCACACGTTGTTTGGTTACCAGCATCATTCAAAAGATCTTTTGTGTTTAGCAGAAGCAAGAAACTGAAACATGTTTGTAGCGACTTGAGGGTGAATAAATGAGGGCAGTAGAGAAGTCAAGGATATGATGTTCAATGCATATTTGTTAAACCTAATGGCATTCATGTCCTTTTAGAACATAAATTAGTTGGAGAACAAACTTTATATTTGGCTTTGATTTGTCTAGTTGTTGTAGGACCAGTTGTAGTTGATAATTAAACTTCTCACAATTCTCACCATTCCTGTCATTCCCTGCTTCAGTCTTTAATCTGGTTAAGAATGTTTCCATACTGCTTCTGCTCATGGAATGCATTGTGTTTCTGAAAGCACAAGTTGGGTGTGTCATACTAAATATATAAATGCATCTTGAGGTATCGTTTAGCGACAGGCCTGAAATGCTGTCAGATTAGTCTTTGTCGTTTAAACTTTTTGCAAAATATAAAAACAGTGTCTTCAGTTTATGGACATCATATTCTAAATTAGTGAGGAAATAGAAGTCATCTTATTCTGAATTAAGTGCATGTAAAGACATTGTCCAAAGAGAAAGTAACGCTGTATGTGAGTAAATGTGTGTTGATCTAGAGGGTGAATCAGCAGTGTCTTCCTGCCTCAGATTAGCAGCTGTGCGGTGATGCTAGTGCTGTTGGACACTGGCTTACTTGTGCGGTTTATTAGAGGTTGTTTCTTTGTCTTCTTACAGGTTTTTTTTCTCCTCTCTTGTCTATAGCGATACAGTGTGTTTTGTTAATCCTCTTTAAAACTTTTCAAAACTCTTAAAAACATCATGAATGAATGTTATTGCAAAAACAGAAAAAAAATATTGTTTGTGTTAGTAATCATAAATCTGAAGTCCTTACTTTGGCCGTACTGGCTATTGGATATATACATTTAATAATCTATAATGGCTATTCAGGCAGTTTTTTGTTGTTGTTGTTGTTGTTGTTGTTTTTTTTGAAAACCTGCATTGAACAATCCTCCATTCTGATATCTAACAACCACCATTCAGTCATTTCCAGATGGATAAAATCAAGCATCGTCCGACATGTTTTCCTTGACAAGTATAGTATGTGGATTTCTAAGATGAGAAGTGATTTTGCTGCTAACTTAATTTAAGCACTTATCTGTTTTCTGAATTCTCCTCTCATTTAGTCAACCTAAAGCCTGCTCCAAAACTAGCTGATTAACAATCAATGGACGGAACTTTCTTTTTGGACAATCTGTTACAATTGTGCACATCACAGTATGTAAAACAAGATGAGGTACTTCTTCATATTGTGAATTTAAGCTTGCCTGGTATATGATCTGAATTAGTATTTTGATTTTTATATTTCCTGAAACAATGAGGTAGGTTTGCCATTGAATTGTAAGTGCGTATTTGTATCTGTACTATTACAATAAAGAAGTATCACAAGTGTGACCTGCCCAGACTCACTGGTTCTGTGGCACAATAATGGAGACCAAAATAACACCCTTTTTTGGTGATTGTTTCAGATATGTAGATGCTGTGTTAATTTCCTGTTGATCTTGGGGTAGAAACAGGTGAAGAAGTGCAAAGTCAATTTACACTTGGCCCTTTCCTTTCTCTCTCTGCTCCTGTGTTTTGGTGTAGCTGTTAACACTAAGAGCTTGATCCCAGAATAGAAACGGTAGTGTTGGCATGGATGGAAAGAGTTAGAATGGAATAACACGTTACACCCGCCATTAGTCACTTCCACTTTGAATAGAATATTTTGAAACGGTTAGCTAGTACAAACACTTGACACAACTGGAGGAGTTTAATTGGTTGTGCATTGTTGCTCAGAGGGATGACCTCAAAGCTTCATGGAGATATGTATTTCCTCAAACAGCCTCTGGCACGCCTCTAGGTGAGGTAACCCTGTCTTGTTTCCTTTTTTTTTTCTTCTGCTTTTTTGAAGAATAGATTCTGTTGCTGATGTGTGTCAGTTGCAGGCTACAGAGAAGAGCTAATCTTACAAGACGTTACAGTTTTGAGTTATTTTTTTTATATATATGTTTTCTTGATTCCACAAGTTTCATAACATAGTTACTAATGTGATGTCTTGTTGTTGGCTTATTGTTCAATCACAGAGTATGTAACAAACAAATTTGCTAGAAAGGCCACTGTGCTTTGATGATTATGTTTCATTCTGAATGTCTCTCCTGTTAGAGTAAAGCTATGAATAAGTGCTTTTGTAATGAAGTAGGTCAAAGGCAGTAGACTAATCTCAGGGTACATTTAGGAATTTGTTTCTCTCTCAGTCATTTTAGCTCTAAATTACAGCTCGTACACCAAAATTCCTTATTTTTAATCATAGTTTTATTTGATATTCCTTTAATCACTAAGTGATGCTGAGATTTCCTATTATTCTAGAAGTACAAAGCAACATATATCAGACAATTCAGGTCAAGTTAACAGTATTTTATTTGTATAAATACAATCTCTCAAGTTGGACTTCATATCGGGTGAAAGGAAAAAAGAATTTATCTGACAGACATGAAAAGTGACTATTAACAGATATGTTTTTTTTAATATATATTATGATTAGAGGTGGGTAAATGTTGCTACAATAGACTGGCATTCACCTTCACCAAGTTTTTGAAATCCAGATTTTAGTTTCTTTTCTGAGGCACTCTTCAAGGACATGGCTTTTTTTCTTGGCAGACCGATAAAGACTGCCACATGCTAGGCTCTCAGAAAGCCAATCAGATTTAGACTTTGCAGAAGTGTTTCCAGTTTAGTGAGCCATATGCATAAAATGTTTAGTGAATACTATGTGGGCAGTCTGAGGCGGGGGCAAGCAAAGTTGAGCTTCGAATTATTGATTGTGCCCGATTGACCGCCAGAGTAAAGAGGCACATTAAGGCAGCCAGAAATATTAAAGTGGACACCTCAGAGCCTTCAATCAAACTAGTACATCATTTTGCAATACATTAGAGAAAAATAAGGATGCAGATTTGTAAAAAAACAAATAATAATAAGCCCAAAAAGCAAATAAGTTGAGGTAAACCTTATAAATTGACATTAAGTTTGGTTGGCTTGTGATGATTATAATGCAATGTTTTACAATGTCATTTGAAGTAGGAACGAATCTTTGCCTATTGGATAGATCACTTTCTGCATTTACCATTCACTATAAAACATGCACACTGATAGATCAGCACTCTTCCACCAAAATACGTTTTGTACTTTGTACTTGCAGTGACACGAACCGTTATCTACCTAGATGAGGTTGTAAAGAATGAAGAAAAAGCCCCTGCCCCACATACATTAAAGTGCTGCTGTTTGAATACCAGGCCTGTACAGCATCATAGAACACCTTGTATGCCACCTGTTGAATGTTCCCCACTGGGTTCCTTTTATCACAGGCTCAGAACAAACAGACCGGGATCCTGGCTGCAGCTAAAGTGATCGATACCAAAACAGAAGAGGAGCTGGAGGACTACATGGTAGAGATCGACATCCTCGCCTCCTGTGACCATCACTACATAGTCAAACTGCTGGATGCTTTCTATTATGAGAGCAAACTATGGGTGAGTGACTCTTCTTAGGAGAGGTTTGGTTACTTCAGCTGTTCTGCAGCCAGACACACACACACACACACACACACACTGACCTCTGGAGGAGGAGTAGGAGTGAGAGCACACTTCACTCTTGCCTTACTCATCAAAGAGTAGCACTATGCTGTTGGTTAAAAGTGTTTGTACACAAATCATGTCTCACACACTTGCAGCCTATTAAAGAAGCATAATGTTCATTCTGGGCTTTGTAACAAGTTTGAAATTCCATGTAAATGCCATATGTTATATTTTTTTTCCCTCAATGAAATCTTACGTGTTATGATCCCAAGACCATTCCCATGTAATTTAACAATTCATAAGCCTGCTAATTTCATGTTTCATGGTTTGATACTGAGTAATAACAATGGCAAGGCTTAGCAGCTCCATATTAGTCTACAGTATACCTCTCTATTCATCCCTTTCTAAAGAGTGTCAGTGGATCCTATTTTTCTACCATAGAGTTCCTAGGATAATTACGGCAGAATGGTTTCATATGATCCTCTCCTCTCCGGTTGGCATGTATAGAAGGATAATGGCCTATTTCAAATGACCAGAGAAAGTGCTCATGAATTAATTAGATGCAAGTCCAGTCTGCTTAGCCTGGCTGCTAATCAAGAGATATGAATGCATAGCTCATAGCAGCGCAAGCATGCTTTTTAAATGCTTAGAGAGATCATTCTTAAGCTCCGTGTCAGCTGTACAAAATATTCATAGAAAATAGCCTAAAATCTGCACAGCACTCAATTGTTTATCATAACTCTCCAGCCTCCCGTCAGTGTTCATAATTAATTCTGACACAGTTTGAATTAACATTTATATGGAAGAGCTGGAGCCTAGTGAAGAGGTATGTCTAATAAACTAAGTTTCCAGGGTTTGTGATGAGATTGTGAATGTAATTGTGTGATTATTTGTCATCAATGCGTACTCTTCTCTTATGGGTGATGGCATAGTATAAGGTTTGTATTGATTTTTCTGCAGCACCTGTTACCTTTTGTGGCGTATTAATGACCAGCTGCTGTGTTCAGTGTAATATGATGGTGTTCACTTACATAATGCTTTTATCATTTTACTCAGAGTTTTAAGTTTCGCTACCATTATCCAATATACTACAAAATAAGTGAATGCTTGGCTAATCTAATAAAACTAGTAATTGGATTAGCAATTTCACAAATGCTCTCATCTCATTGTGGATTGTTCTAATGACACCTGAGAGGGTCAGTAACAAAGACCTCTGAACAGGTTTGTAAGGGAAGTCATTAGTGTGTTGAATGCAAGCCAAAAGAAACTAATAATATGTCCATAATTTAGCCAAATATTGTTAAATATTCTTTTCTACCAAGAGTGATAAACACCCACCCAACCAAACCAATTATTCTTGTAATCAAAGTAAACTGTACGTTGCACACTGTGGCATCGGTGCCGTTCTTTGTTCATTCATATTGTGGAACTTTTTTTTTTTACCCCGCTCTTTAGATTCTCATTGAGTTTTGTGCTGGAGGAGCAGTGGACGCTGTGATGTTGGGTAAGTTTTATGTCCTTTGTTTAATTGAAGGAAATAGAAGGCACTGTGGTTGTCTGGGTCTGTTCTACTGTGCGATGATGTTCCTTTCCTCCAGACCTCACTGGCACACCAGCACGCTGTGCTCATTTTTGCCACTGGACTGCACCATATAATTATCAAAGTCGGATTTCAAGGAGTGGTTAGGCTCTTTTTAAAGCTAGTCAGCCTTTTTCTGTGTTGGTTGGAAGCCTTGTTGAAATGTCCCCACACACATCAGATCTTTTCAGTGACATGCCATGTCAGCAAATTCATTCAAGTAGATTTTACAAGTTTTTCATGGCTCTCAGTGGTATTAATTCAGCCAAAAACAAAACGAAGTTGATGGAAATAACATTTTACAATTGTAAACAATGTCCTGTAAGAATAAGACCTCTCTTTCTGATGACCGTTTAGTCTGCTGTGATGAAAATCTGGCCTCTTCTACATTTAGCCTGTAAAAGAGGTGTTGTCGTGGGAGGTGTTGGGGTGAGGAGGTGTTCTTATGATTGAAATGCTTTTGTTGACTCATTCTTTGTGCTGTTATGACTCCCTCTGTTGCCTTCTGTCTGTTCTGTGAGGGCCTATCCCAGCAGCGCTGCTGTAATAAAGACCTGTTTGCATTGCTTCAGTCACAAGGGAGCAGTGTGCTCTATCTAGCCAAAAACAACAACAGAGAATATGTCTAATAATGAGCCATAGACCTTTGTCACTGTTACAATATATTTATTTGTCTGGATTAATTAAAATACACATCTTTGCAAATAAAGTGATAAAGTGTACTTGCTTAGCGGCGACTCAACCATTTTGCGTGTGTGCTTGTGTGCAGAGCTGGAGAGGCCATTGACAGAGCCTCAGATCCGGGTTGTGTGTAAACAGTCGCTGGAGGCACTGACTTACCTCCATGAGAGTAAGATTATACACCGGGACCTGAAAGCTGGAAATATTCTCTTTACCTCAGATGGAGATGTCAAATTGGGTAATAGCTTCATAAAGTTTATCTATAAACTGTTTATTTTAAATGTACAATTTACTCATTTAATATAGAGCCCCAATTATTTGTATGAGTAATTATTTATTTAATAATGTGATTTGTATAAGTAATTCATGTATATGTTTATCATTTAAATTTATACAGTTTTCTTTTTTTTTACATTCTTTTTTTGATTCAGTAATCTTAAAATCTGTAAAGGTCTCTGTAAAGTCCTTTGTTAAAAAGTATATGAAATGTGTTTATTTTAGTTTTTGAGTTTACTTATTGATTCAAAATCATTTCTTTCTTATGCATGTTGTTGTCAGCTATACTGTGTCTCTAAGTTTGATCAATGTTTCTTCTCAGCTGACTTTGGAGTGTCTGCAAAGAATACAAAGACCCTTCAGAGAAGAGACTCTTTTATTGGAACACCATACTGGTTCGTCACTCAATTTATCAAGTCTTGCATTGAATCATGAGATCTGTCACTATGTAAGAAGAAAGCTGTGAATATGGTGCACAATAAGCTTCTTTATGCTCAGTTTTTAAAATCCCCTCCCTCCCACTCTCAAATGTAAGGATGGCACCCGAGGTGGTGATGTGCGAGACGTCAAAGGACAGACCGTACGACTACAAAGCGGACATCTGGTCCCTGGGGGTGACTCTGATCGAGCTGGCACAGATCGAGCCGCCCAACCACGAGATGAACCCAATGAGAGTCCTGCTAAAAATAGCAAAGTCTGAGCCCCCCACACTTGCAACACCATCACGATGGTGAGAGTTATGATTCATAAATCTATGATTTTCCACATGTCAATAATGAAGCAAAATGTGATTAACAATATAAACAATTAATTGATTAAAAATAATTAGTTCAGTTAAAGGGTCATTTAAAAAAAACAAACAAACAAAAAACTGATACTGATATGATAAATCACCTCCCAACTCAAAAATGAAAACTCCAGGCTGGAGGCAATTTAGCTGAATTTAGCTAGTCATATAAGCAGTCGCCTATCCATAGTCCCAACACATGGTCAGCCTGGAACTGCATAACTTGTTGCTTAATAGTTTTGACCGTAAGCCCCAAATGAAGAGACCTTTTACATGTAGCGTAGAGTTCATGTTGTTCCTCTGCTGTGTTAAACAGGTCTCCTGAGTTTAGTGATTTCCTGCGGAAAGCACTGGATAAAAATGTAGACAATAGGTGGAGTGCATTGCAGCTCTTACAGGTTGGGAAATCTTGTATATCTTCAGGCAGTTTAGTTTAAAGGTTAAAATTAAAATGCAAAAATATAGTGATCAGCCATGTTCTGCTTTCAGCATCCATTTGTTTCAAATGTGGTGGATAACAAACCACTGCGAGAGCTGATTGCTGAGGCTAAAGCTGAAGTGTTTGAGGAGTTTGAAGATGGCAAAGAGGAAGAGGAGGAAGAAGAGCCAGAGTCCCAGCCGGTATGTAAACAACCACTTTAAGAACTAGAAACCCAGAAATTGTCATGGGAATATGGTGTCATTGTTTCCATGCAGAATTTTGATTTGAATGCACAGGGCACAGCATTTTGGCGCTGTAGTCACTTTGTTTATTTTATTATATGTAGGTGGTGCCTGGACACAAACGTGCATTATCGGACACCAGCGTTGGCAGCTCAGAGGATGAGAGGCAGTATCAGAACACGCCAACTCTTGAGTCAGTCACTGAGAAGGCTGAACCTGAAAGAAACCCCACTTCAGAGGTTCAAGCTAGTGATAAGACCTCTGACATGGTGGTAGATGCCACTGAACCCAACCAAGCTGAGGATGAGAAGATGAATGAGGCCAGTCCATCAGACACCAGCACTGAGGAATCACGTTCTGGTGAGGAGGCTATTCCAAAACACGAAGAATCACACGCTCCTGTGACCACAGAAGTAGAGATTTCTGATAAGCCAAATCCTCCTGAATCAAATGATACTATCCTTCAAGAGATTGTAACCGTCAGTGAGGAAACTGGGGAGGAAGAAAAGAAGGAAGTGAAGGTGGAAGAGCCAGCAGAGAAGAAAAAAGAAGAGTGTAAAGAAACACAGCAAGAAGCCAAAACACAAACCACGGAAGAGGAACCTACCGTGCCTTCAGATATAGCTGAATTAGAGAACAAATCTGATGGATTTACTGAAGAAGCTGTCACTGAACCAACTGAGGTTTCAGAAAAAACTGAAAACAAAATTGAGACGGAGGGAGATATGAATAAAAAGGAGCTGATGGAAGATGAGAGAACTGTACCCACACCAAATGTCCCGACAGAAGAGTTAAAGGAGGAGCAAGCTGAAACTTCACCAGATGTTTCTACTGAAGTGGTAACAGAGGATCTTCCTCCAGTGGCAACAGAGGACCAAGAAAAAGCTGTAGATAAGATTAAGAGTTCAGAACCCAAAGACGATCTTGCAACCAAGGGGGTAGATGTAGTAGAAGACAACTCTGTGAATGAATTCCCTGTTGTTGTTATCAATGGTGTAAAAGAAGAGGAGGTCAGTGCAACAGAGGAACCTCAAGAAGCCCATGAAGACAGACCAGAGATCCAGGAAGCACCAACCGTGGCTGAGAGTGACCAAAATGCAGAGGTAGCAAAACGTGATGTTGAAAAGGAGAAAGACTCTGACTCCGGCAGCAGTTCTGCTGCAGATACTAACAGCATTGACATTAATCTGTCAATCTCCAGCTTCCTCTCCAAAAGCAAAGAAGGATCGGTTTCAATACAGGTACATATAACTCTGCCCAGATGTGCTTAAAATGAATGCCCTGTAGGAAAACCTCTACATTAAACTTTATTCAATCCCACAGGACACCAAGCGCCAAAAGAAAACACTGAAAAAGACCCGTAAGTTTATGGTTGACGGGGTGGAAGTCAGTGTCACCACATCCAAGATTGTCACCGACAATGACACCAAGAGTGAGGAACTGAGATTTTTGAGGTATATAAGCTGACATCAGTTAGTGTTTCTAGTTATTTTGCATTTGGGAAATGGTAATGTGATCTGATAATGCATAAGTCATATTAGATTTTCTGAAAAAGTGTGATGTTTGTTCTGTAGGCGTCAGGAGCTACGAGAACTGAGGCTGCTGCAAAAAGAGGAGCAAAGATCTCAACAGCAGCTCAGCAATAAACTGCAGCAGCAGAAAGAGCAGCTCTTCAGGCGTTTCGAGCAGGAAATGACGGTCAGCACTCTCATTGTCTCATTCGTTTCATTTACATTCAACATTGTAATTCATTGCCATCCGCTGTTTATTCTACACTCTTATTTTATCCATAAACACTGAAGGAAAGTTATATTTACTGCACTCAAATGCGGTATTAGGTCTTTCGCAATAATTTACCTTTTGACTTATCACAATATAGCACAATACATGTACATGACCTCAATAATTTTTTGCGATGCAATATATTGCCTGTTATAATTAAATGGAATAGATTATAAAAAACAGTACACAATGTGGTCTAGTCATGTGATGCTAGTTACATTTTTTTTAAATCCTTCTACAAAAAAAGGTTTAATCTGCAGAAAAGGTCTTATTTAGGGATCTGTGCCTTTGTTCATACACAGATCTGAAAGCTTAATAGAAATCATGTTTTTCAGTAATAGTGTGCACCCTTACTTTTCAGAGAAAAGATGGAAAAAAATCTCTAATTTCTAATTGAATAAGTTGTAAATGCACATTTTAATTTTTCTAAGGTATCTAATATTTTGATACTTGGTTTCCATGATCTGCATATTTTTAAGAATTAAATGTTTGTTGTCAATTTAAAGTGTGTTGGCCTTCTTGCATTATTAAGCTGTTATATTATGCATTGGCATAAAATAGTATTAAAATTTCAATAGTATTGCTTATTGCAGTTATTTATGGGGCAATATATCGCACGACAAAACGTTATCGTGACAGGCTTGTGCTGTATGACGCATAAGTTACAAGTATCTAATTTAGTATCTGTAGTATATTTTTGCCGATATCCGTTGTAAAAAAAAAAAAATCACTGATAGCCAATACCAGTATATGTATATTTCTCATTGTTTTAAAACAACGACATATTTGTTAGTAATAAAAAACTTTATTAACATTTTTTTTATTTATTTTTTTTATGAGAGTATAAGAATGCTTTAAAGGTAACTTTAATAAAATCAATCTCTGCTGTTTTTTTTCTTACAGATTTCTTACAGTTTGTCTGTAAAATCTCTAAAAAAAAAAAAAAAAAAAAAAAAAAAAAAAGAGCTCCTCCGAAAGAGTTGTGAAAGAGTTTCACAATCCGTTTTAAAATATACTAAATATTACTGAATAAATCTGCATATATTATTTAATTTTCAAGTGTTATGTTTGTTGTTGTTTTGTTTTTTTTAAATTCCTGCCAACATAGCCCCCTAAGTAAATAAAATAGCAGATGGGTATTGTGACCTGGGCTACAGCAGCCGCTATTGTTTTAAGGATTTATTGGCCAATTCTGATAATATTGTTCATCACTTTTTTTTTTTTTTAACAGCCTCATAATGTCACAAAAGGACACAAGCAGAAAGCTCAAGTTGATTGACACACATTCGTTTCTATAACAGTATTGCTCAGTATTCCTCTTTCTCTCTCCAGGGGAAGAAACGTCAGTATGACCAAGAGGTGGAGAACCTTGAGAAGCAGCAGAAACAGACCATAGAGCGTCTGGAGCAGGACCACACCAACCGGCTAAGAGATGAGGCCAAGAGGATCAAAGCAGAGCAGGACAAGGAGCTCTCCAAGTTCCAGAACATGCTGAAGAACCGCAAAAAAGAGGTAACCGAGAAAGAGAGATGTAGAGCTGGATGCACTATATGCTTTGCATGTATTTGTTCATCAGGCCATGACCTGTTGTTAATACTGTGGATGAGCATTTAGGGTAATTTAATAGCCAGGTACACTGACACTTGAAAATTGAGTCGTCACAAGTGTATTTTTAGTTAAAATGCAACATTCACTAATGTTATGCTATTTCACTAATTGTTGTTGAAAAGTATCTTTAGCAACCTTTGCCTCTCTCTCTCTCTCTCTCTCTCTCTCTCTCTCTCTCTCTCTCTCTCTCTCTCTCTCTCTCTCTCTCTCTCTCTCTCTTTATTTATTTATATATATATATATATATATATATATATATATATATATATATATATATATATATATATATATATATATATATATATATATATATATATATAAATAAATAATGTGTGTGTGACAGACTGTTAGATTACTCATGCTCATCCCTAATTGGTATGCTTTTAGCAGCTTTTTCATTCTTGTTTTCTGGGGATTCAAAAGCCAACAGACACTCTATCGTTTCGCTAGTGTACATTGGCAGCTTTGCTTCTGAATCACAATGCTGCCGCAAATGGAATTGATTTCCTCATCTGTCCTCTTAGACACGTCTTAGCTTTGTCTTCTGCTTTCTATTCAGACTTGTAAATGCAAAGCAGTTCTTTTCTTATCATGTTATGTTTACTTAACAAAACTCTGGCTCTCACATTCAATTATGTCCATCCTCATACAGGCTGCAGGAACAGCTTTAAAGGTTAATTGGGTGCTAAGCAATGGGCTAGGAGCAAAATAAAGGCTCTTTTCATTCCATCGCATCTTCCTCTCGCTGGTCTTTTCAAATGGAGGGATTTCAGTGCATGCATGGCTTCATGGTAATGAGAAGGATATGTGACGGGTCTTACTTGCTTTTAGGTGGTAGTGGCGGTGCATGGTGCATTTGCTGTCATAATCAGTAACATTATAATAGAGCACATTTTAGCTGTCTCTGAGTGCATTATCAGCCCGCATGATACATGCTCATAAATTAGCACTATTAGAGTCTCTCTTCTCTCTTTTTGCTTTTGGTTTTACTTTGGCGCTTGTAATAGACAGCTTGCCCCTCTCTAATGCTGTCATATGCATGAACAGAATGCCTTATTGGATTTTGATAAGTCAGTGTCTCATTTTATCTCCCTCTCTTTCTCCATTTCATGAAACTGTTCAAATGTTTCTTGATTTAAATTATTTCTACCTATTAAGTGTTACTTTATTATTATTATTATTATTAGTTATTATTTGTTATATTATAACACTTCACAATAAGGTGTCATTCATTAACATGATTTAACATGTTAATTAACATAAATGAACAATGAACATTACATTTGTTACAGTATTTATTCCTCTTTGTTAATGTTAATATAAATACAGTCGTTCATTGTTCTTGTTAGTACAGAGTGCATTAACTAATGTTAACAAGCACAACCTGGGATTTTAATAATGCATTAGTAAATGCTGAAATTAACACTAAGATTAACAAATGCTGTAGAAGTATTGTTTATTCTTAGTTCATGTTAACTAATGAACCTTATTATAAAGTGTTACCTCGTAAAATTGACTGTTTTTATTCTGATGCTTTTGTAAATGTCACTAATTATGTTGCCTGTGTGAGTGTGATGTAATGAGTGGAGATCAGTGCTGTGGTGAAGGGCCTCTTCTCTTGATAGGAACACACTGTGTTTATAGACTCTTAAGTACTAGAGATTAAGTTTCCTTTCATTTTAAAAATACTTAAAATTGACAGTAGATGTCAAAAAAGATGCACACTTCAATTGCTGAGCAGCAGGTTTAAGTAATTAGTTAAGTAATCAGTAGGTTAGTATAATTAACAGGATGGATGCATTAAATTGTTTAAAAGTGATTGTGAAGACATGTTTTTTCAAATAAATTCTGCTTTTGAACTTTGCTCATCAAGAATCCTGAAATGTATATTTTTTACAAAAACGTTCATCAGCGGCAGCTCTTTTTAAAATTGATGATATTATTTCATGCTGCTTGAACAACAAATCAGGATATTAGAATGATTTCTGAGGGACCATGTGACCATGACTGCTGAAAATTCAGTTTTCCCATTATAACACTAAAAATGTTAATATTTTCAATTAAACAATGACTGGCATTTTTGAGAACAAAGGCAATCTAGGGTCAGTTGAACAGTTTTGACCCCCCAGCAAAATATCCTTCTGATACATGACATTTTGACATGCTGATCTACTGAAAAAAATGACCTGCTGCCAATACTGTTAAACTTTCTTCACAAAGAATAAATGCCAGCAATATATATATGTGTGCATCTTTTATAAAATACTTTTGAGGGAATCTATATTCTGATGGTTTGTGGAGGTACAAGAGGGCTCTATATTAGCTGCTGTTAGTGGGCTTTCACTGTTCTTCGGCTTCTGAACAACTCTTACTGGTAGTAGCTGATGGGTTATTGGAATCTTCTTTATATTAACTGCTAACCCAGTCAGAAATCATCAGTGGTTCGAGGATGATTATCTCTCAAATACTAAATCATTCATCAGGTTCTAAATTAACACTTCCTGGATTATTTTGCATGAGAGTCTTCGACTAATGACTTACACAATCAGTCCCTATGCCAGTAAAGCATTCATTCCCAACAGTCTGCACGCTCACACTATAGGTCAAACAAGAGGTCGGAATGTCTCCTAAACACATGAGAAAAGAGCTCATGAAACGCTTAAAGGACGACCTAGCAGTCATTCAACATGAAGAGGTAATTTAATTACCAGCTACTACACTTTCACTTCTGTTTTTTGCCCCTCTGGTGTTAAATTTCTTATTTAAAAATCAATCGTGGGCATTAATGGAGACTTTGTCCTGTACTTTTCTAATGGCTCATCACTGACTTCCTGTCTGTTATCCAAACTCATAGCAGATACAGAGATGAATTTATGTAATGCAGCATCTGCTGCAAATGGTGAAACACCATTATCATGAGTTCCTGTTATGCTTTTCTCTGAAACATGCAGCTTGATTTTTAGGCACCTGTTGAAAACGTGTGTAGCTAAAGTAGCCAAACCACTTTAAAAAGGGGGGAGCACCCACACACATTGACCACGTAGGATGTGGTATCGATCTCGAGGAGTCTAACGATGACCGCTGCATCTCATCACGCATGTCGAGGACAACAGCTGCACTAACTGATAATGGTCCTTCAGGCTCACCAGCTGCTAAACCCTCTCCCTGTCAATCGTCTCGAAGAACTCACTGCACGCGACACAGGAAACTAACCGATTACTGCAATGCAATGAGAAGACTAGATGATATTGTGAGATGTGTGTCTGGTTTGCGTGCGATACGCTTGAGTGCTGGTGTGTGTCCCCTGTTCCTGACGTGGTGGAGTTGGCTGTGTTTTGCTCCACAGGGTGTGGCCCAGGTTATGATACAGTCTTTTCAGTTGTCCTCATGTGCTCTGTTCAACGCTCAGATGCAGGATGTAAGTCTCCACTCTCCTCGTGACTCAACCCTCTCACATGTGCCCGTCCGTCACGCAAGATACAGAGCAGATGCATACACAAATTGCACGTTCACAGTGTAACGGCTGTAATTGTTTAGCTGTGTTGTAGTTTATTAATGAGAATAGTTTTAGCTCACAAAAATAGGCCATAAAATGGTATACAATCCAAAAATGCAAGTTGTCAGCAGATCTCTCTCAGAACAGAGAAGTTCCCATGAGCCTCCCTGGAATCAGTACACTTTTGTCACACCTGAATTGCAGTGTATATTTGCAGAGTGACACTAGCAGAATTGATTTGATGATTCTTTTGAAGCGCGTCCTTTTGTAAGAGCACAGTAGATTTTGAATGTGATGTGGACGGCACATGCGGGCAGGAAGGTGCTGTTGTTTTGGAGTGCTGTCGCCTGTGTTGCTGCAGTGTCTCAGTGTATCTTCTATCCGCTCACTGTCTCATACTGTTACTGAAATTCTAGTCAAGTTTCTGTGCGTCACCATTGCTGCTTTTTTTCTATGTGCCACTGAAGGCCAAGTTTAAAGCAGGAGTCGAAGATCAGGGTGACTTTTGAAATGCATTATTATTATTATTATTAATTTTATTTATTATTTTATATTATTGTAGCAGCTTATAAATGATTGTATATATTAACATTATTGCTCATTTCAATGTTGTTCTACATGTCCTTTAGGCAGGCCCACATGTATCTGAAATCTGCCACAAAATTATAAATGTAATTATACAAACACATTCAGTACCAATCAAAAATTTTGCTGACAATGTAGCTTTGCCATTACAGGAACAAGTTTTGTTTAAAAAAAAACCCAAAAAAACCCAATACAATTTAAAAATAATTTCTCGATTTTAATACAAATCAAAAAGTGCAGTTTGCATAGTTTTTTTTGAATGAATAAGTGTAGCTTTGGTGAGTGTAGGAGACTTATAACTAAGCTAAATCTTTTCAAAGGTAGTGTACAAACTTTTTTGCATTCAGTAAATTGATCATTTCAATGAGCTTTCAGCAATTAGTGAAGTTGTAATACGCATTTAACCATGTTTTTATCCATCCTAATGATTCCCCCTCTCAATCAACAAAGAAAATAACCTACCTTTAGGTTGTTAAGCTGTACTGTGACTTTATATGTGTTAATCTATTCTCTCGTTCCTTCCTTTCACAAACCTTTATCCATTTATCATGAATTATAAATGTTTTATCCTCGTTAAATGGTTTAAGTGTGTGACTTTCCTCTTAATGCAGTGTTATCAGTGCTGTGGTATTGCTCATGTGATTTTTTTTGTTTTTTTTTGACTGCTTCCCCTTGGAGCATGATCATGTACAGTTAATAATTTATAATCCCTGTTGTTTCTGTACCCGATTCCTCCTCCTTTTCCTCCTCTCTATTTTTCTTCCCCATCTATCTCTCTTAGGAGCAAGAGTTTCTCCAGAAGCAGCAGCAGGAGCTGGATGGAGCTCTGAAGAAGATCATCCAGCAGCACAAACTAGAGATCGCCACTATTGAGAGAGACTGTCTCAACCACAAGCAGCAGCTTATGAGAGGTCAGGCCCTCTATAAACACTGTAAATGTTCTGACATTAATGATAAAAATGGAAAGCATTTGTGGTAACGTTTTTGTTTGCCTGCAGCAAGCCTTCAAATAGTTTCACTTCAGACTTCAATGTTTGATGCTATGAGGAAGTCCTGTAGACCTTCTGTATTAAATGTGGTTTTGTTCATTATAAATGAATTAGCTGCGCATATGCGATAGATTTTTCTAGGTCACACTTTCATCTCCAACCACAAAGGAAACAAGCCAAACATGTTACCTGCTTCTACAGACAGTAAAGCGTTAATTGTTATTTTCAGACGGGGGTCCAATTATAAAGTTCTCAAGTTCTTATAAAGGCCAGCCGTGTGTCTCCTGAGGTGCGGCCCAGATCTCATTCGATGAGACGTGTGAGAAAATGATTCCAGACATGTTGTGTTAAGATTTGATGTCTATGATGTGTAATGAACTATATGATTTCCTGTCTGCAAAACATGTCTAAACATGAATTTTTGGTCTGGTTTTAAAGGCTAAGAATCATTCTATTTCCTCTCTTCTTTGGCTCTCAAACACACAGCTCGGGAGGCAGCCATGTGGGAGCTGGAGGAGCGCCACCTGCAGGAGAAACACCAGTTGCTTAAGCAGCAGCTGAAGGACCAGTACTTCATGCAGAGACATCAGCTCCTCAAAAGACATGACAAGGTGAGACCTAACTGTCAATCTATTCCGTGTATCAAAGATGTATGTTTTGTAGCCACTCTTTGACTGTTTATTCGCACATCACCGGGTCATCAGGAGATGGAGCAGATGCAGGGTTATAACCAGCGGCTGATAGAGGAGATGAAGAACAGGCAGGCGCAGGAAAGAGCTCGGCTGCCCAAGATCCAGCGCAGTGAAGCCAAGACCCGTATGGCGATGTTTAAAAAGAGCCTGCGGATCACTGGCACAGGAACACCAGAGCAGGACAGAGAGAAGATCAAACAGGTCAGAGCCTCTGTCAGGAAGCTTTGTCAAGATCAGAGTAGTCGGGCTTGTGTTCAAACCTGAGGGTGTTTTCTGCTTTATTTTGAGCAGTTTGCCACTCAGGAGGACAAGAGACAGAAGAATGAGAGACTTCATCAGCATCAGAAACATGAGAACCAGATGAGAGACCTGCAGCTGCAGTGTGACTCCAACATCAGAGAACTTCAACAGATGCAGGTCTGTAAAATACTTGGTGCTTGTTTTTTTTATTACATTTAAATTATGCATGTCTCTGTATTTGGTTGTAATATTGGTTTTGCCATCTCTTTGCCATCAGAATGAGAAATGCCACCTCCTGATTGAGCATGAAACTCAAAAGCTGAAGGAGCTGGATGAGGAGCACAGTCAAGAGCTGAAAGACTGGAGAGAGAAGCTTCCGCCCAGAAAGAAGGTATTTGGTTGATTTTTTGTGTGTGTGTGTGTGTGTGTGTGTGTGTGACATCACAGAGCAGTTGCTACTCGCGTTTTCAATTGTGCTGCTTAAATGTTAACCCAAAAATCTTTATTCTGTCATTTAATTACTGTTTCTCATATCGTTCCAAACCCATAAGTCCTTTCTTCATCAAAAACATTTAAATTAATCTTCTAGAGATGAAGTTTCCTAATCCTTGCATAAACAGTAACACAACTACCACTTTTAAGGCCCAGAAATGTAGTAAGGGCATCTTTAAAAATCATCAGTTATTCAAAAAACATTATAAACATTATTAATCAATTTCGCCAGAAAGCTCTCAGATTTCATCAAAAATTAATTTCCGAAAATGAAGGAAGGCCTTGCATGTTTGAAACAACACAAGAGTGATTAATGAATGACAGAATTTTCTCTTTTGGGTGAACAATCCCTTTTAATGTTTTGTGGAAACTGTGTTTTTGCTGTTCAGAATAGATGTTCAAAAGAGCAGCACTAACAAAATAAAAGTGTAATTTAAGGATTTCATAAAAAAACTATTAGAATTTGAGCACTCCAAGTATGATATACCATCTTATATTTTGAGTAGGACTATTGTTTGTACACACAGTATAATTCTCTCCTGCTCTCTTTTAGGCTCTGGAGGAAGAGTTCACTCGTAAACTGCAGGAACAGGAAGTCTTCTTTAAGATGAGTGGAGAGTCCGAATGCCTCAATCCTACCACCCAGAGCAGAGTCTCTAAGTTCTACCCCATTCCCAGTGTGCACTCCTCCGGCTCTTAATCTTCACTGAGCTTTATCAAAAGTGAGGAAAAGCCCTTTAGCCTTTTAAAGGTATGAGATCAGAATAGATGCATGGGGTTAAAATCAAATTCCTAGACATGCTTTTTTTTTTTTTTTTTTTTTTTGCCACATTAAATCCAATGGATTAACACTTTAGTTTTCTGAACGTTGTCTTTTGGTCACGTTAATTTGTGCTTGAGATGTTAGCACAAATTAGCAATGAATACACTCAGGCAGTATCATCTTGTCTTTGTGAGATACATGCATGAGACAGCCTTAACGAGGGTCACGTGATGCTCATAACAAACATCACACAGAAAATACCACTTAAACGGTGAGCACGTGGACACACTAGTCACCGTTATACTCAATTCTCTAAATGTTCGAGTTGCACAGCTAATACATGAAGCTTCAGTGCTGTTTGGTCTTGTAGCAGCTGTTATATGTTGTATTTTTAGGATACTCCTGTGAATCTGGCCTGGTTTTAATGTCCACCTAAAGATGCTTTTAAAACAAGCTATTGGTTTTAACTTTTTTCTTTTACTCTTCGTCTTATGGTTAAAGTTATTTGCAGTCAAGGAATGTAACCTGTAAGATGACATTGCACACTTTAAAACGAAAACATATGCAGTAGTGATTTCTCTTTAGTGCATTATGAAGGAAACGGTGCCCAAATATTTGTATACAATGATGTCATTTCTCATTTGGCAAGTCACTTTGTGGTCCAGAGTACCCGTTTATTTTTTTATAAGCAAATTAATTTCACGTATTTGAAGAAGAATAGGGCAGTCTTTGGCTTCTTGAATGTTTCATATATGGTGTTAAAAAGTTATTTATGGATATAACTGAAGTTGAACGTTTTTATTGTTAGTTTTTTTTTTTTCCTGTTTCATCAATATATAAGGGCAATATGAACTTGCACACGCTAGATGGTGTATCTGAAGTTTAGGTTTTCTTTTTGTTAAAGGACACATAATTGGATAGTCTGATGTAGAGCAGTGTTTAGTCCATTGTAGTCTGCAGAAGTGTTTCAGTGAGAAGACATGAGCATTTCTCACTGATGTTGAGGACTTTTCATCTGATTCATTTTTCATCTCTATTTTTGATAACACGTTGTGTGCAAGAAATGACACACCTGTATCTTATCCATAATATGACATGCTGTGCTCGTATACTTTTTGCATGCTGAAAGAAATCCCAAATGCTGTAATTTACCAGACACATGAACTTTTTGAATAGACGATGCATTTTACAAAGGCTGGTTTTAAAAGTTAGTATTTGCACAAACAGTGCATTACACATCAGGAAACTTGTTCAGAGACAGAAAGATAGGGCCGATATCCCAGTGTCATACTGCTGAACGGTGACCTTAACCTCCTGCAGCACTTTGATGGAATATCTGATGCATTTTTTTGAGGTCAATTTATGTATCTAATCGCTTGTCCATTGGTATACTGTAATAATGCTGTAAATAAAACTCATTGTATTTTCTTTGATTTGTTTGGTGTTTTTTGTTGTTGTTGTTGTTGTTGTAGCTCAGCATCAAAACCCATTATTTGTTAAAAATTCAGTGGCTTTTTACTTTTTATAACTCACATTACAATACATGGTCTAAAAAAACTCGTGTTTAAGATCCCTTTTTTGTGTAACATGTTACTTTTCAACAAAACCACCATAGACGAGATTCATACAATACAAAAAAAAACCAAAAACGAGGCAATTACAAAGCCCACTACTGGGTAAAAAGTACATTTCAAGTGCTATATTAAATTTGTTAGATAATGAAGACTAAGACTGATGTCTTAAACCCATGCTAGTAAAGCTGAAAATTGTTTGAAATGAATGGATTATAATATTGCAAGCATTTGATTATAAAACTGTATGCTGTGATAAAATAGGACCCAAACGAGCCTCCGAACTGTGTTACTTCATAAAAAGAGGCTAGTTTATAAATTGATCTTCTTACAAACACCTGTTGTTTCTTTAAACCATCAGTGCATCCACAAAAGTGGGCCGCTGCAAATGTGTGTGCCCTTACACACCGTTGGTCCGACTCCACCTACCAGTCTGGATATCACCTAAAGTTCAATATGGAGATACATGTCAAAACGACTGGATCTAGTGCTGCCTTTAAATATTGAATATTATAACCTTTCATGCTCGGATACAGCATGTGATGGAAAAAATATGTATACTATGATTGCTAATAGTTTTCTAACCTTTTTCACCCTTTTCTCCCCTTGGTCCCTCTGGTCCTCTTTGTCCCGGAAGGCCAGGTATCCCTGAGCTCCCCATTTCCCCTTTAGATCACATACAAACACTTTTATATTCACAGCTCTTCACTTTCAACGTTCAAGCAGGCAGCACTTCAGTTCTTCATTCCATGATCATAACTGATACCTTTTTCTCCTTTAGGACCAGGGTATCCTCTGTCTCCTTTGGGTCCTGGCCTGCCAGGAGGCCCTGGGATGGTCCCGTATGCTGAAAAGATAAATAATGTTTAGGAATAAAGATGCAAGACAAATGTAATGATTAACACATATATAATTCAGTATTTGATAAATTATGTGAGTGAAGGCAGATACTAACTTCTAAAGAAGTCCATCAAGTCAGCCGTCACATTTCCATAGGCACCAATCACACGGCTGTACCCGGGTGGCCCGGGAGGACCAGGAGGCCCAGCAGGTCCTTGGATCCTTCCTGATTGTGTTCTCCAGTATCCCTCTGTCAGGTCCTGCAGTATACCTTGATCTAAAGCAAACAGGCAAGATGGATTTGTGCATTAGCCCTGTGATGGACTGACCATCTGTCCACAGTGTTTCCCTGACTATGGCCCAAGATACTTGGATTTGCTCCAGTATCTCTGCAGAGGATTTTGGAAGAAGGATGGATTTTGAAAGAGCATGAATTCCAGTGCTGAGGTGAGGTGTGAGGTAACCATTTCACAATAAAAATGTTAAACTATAATTATTAATATCCAGTTATTCAAACCCAACAACTTTGTCAAAGTTCTCAATTTTTAAATACAAATATAATCTATTGTGATTCATGCAATTTTTAATGGGATGTGACAAGATGGAAAACATTAATATAGCCGTTTTCTACATAGTTGGCATAGTTAAATTTGTGCAGTTTTTCTCCTGTTCTCCCTTATTCTTTTTTTTCCATCAATCCCATTAAAGGAACACACCACTACTTCTGAAAATAGTCCCATTTCAATTATCTATGATAAGCTTCAGGAAAAAAACAGATCAACTGAATGGATTCAAAAATGGTAAAACTCAACTGTTTAACTTTAGGGGAGCTTTTTCCTTTAAGTCCTTCAATTATGTATGTCATACAGAACATACTTTATTAATGTGACATAATTACTTACTTAAAAGAGGTATCCACTTAGTTAAATGAATAATTCAATGGCTCACTCTCAGAGACGGTAACTTGCTAAGGACTACAAATTAGCACTAGGAAACCAATGCATACTTTAGACTGTGGATATTTCTTTCAGGAATTATAAGATTAAGTTAAATTTACTGCTTCAATTTATGCTTTATTCTGACTCATCTGAAACATCATACCATTGATATTTCCCAAGAAGTTAAAGTAAATATGTTAGAAAACCGTGCGCTTTCAAAGACATGTTTAATACAATAAATACGGAAAGAAAGGTTGTGCTAAAAGATAGATGTAGGCTACATAATCTTCTAGCCTAAGATAAAGTCATGAACATTAAGAACAATCTGGGAAAAATATAATGTGACATTATGGAAAACCATGTGAGTGGCTCTTTGGTCTCCACCAATATCAAAAGCAAACCAACACCGTTGTTATTAGGAATAGAACTCTAAGACTAGAATGTTACTGTACTCACTCTTAATGTAATCAGTGACTTTAAGTGCAACATTGGAGTAGTCCACTGGTTCACTGATCTCAGAGCCATAGCGGTACTGGCTTCTGGTACTATGTCTTACTTCACCAGGTTCACCCTTCTGACCAGGCGGTCCGGGAGGCCCAGGAGGGCCATGAATATAACGCCTCATGGTGTCACCTAAAAAAATATGAGACTAGTAGTTACTGATGTGGCAAACAATCACAAAGTGTTTCCAGGAACTGGTCAGACAGATCTAGGACACGCAGAGTTTAAAATAATGCACTTTGAGAAGGAAGAATGGAGTGAGATCACATTTTAAAATCATTCGAACGTCCACCAAGGTAAAGTTACACTGAGGTGTCAGTTCCCAGATTAGAGTGTGTGGTGAGTGACGCTCACTGTTCAGGTAGTCCTGCAGCTCAGCTCGGATCTGTTCTCGTGCAGAAGATCCTGAATATGATACGAGGCCCCTAGTGTCTCCTGGAGGACCCTGTGGTCCCGGTGGGCCAGGTACGCCAGGAGGTCCCCTAAAACCAGTCTCTAAATAACAAAGAATCAAATAATGAGTTTTTTACAAAACTGCACATGAGTATCACATGACAGTACAATAAATCTCATTGAGAGGACTCACGCTGTAGATAGAGCTGGATGTCCTCTAGTTTGTAACCAGAGACTGCGGAGGAGACTCCTGGGGTGCCAGGCGGACCAGGGGGGCCCTGTATACCTTGAGGACCAGGGGGCCCAGGACGTCCAATGCTTCCACTAAGCCCTGACCCTACAAACATATTCAAAGTGGAATATGAGGAAAGGAAACCCTTTACTTGTTATAAAACAAAATATTACAAAAACACAAGTACATACTCTGAAGCAGAGTGGTTATTTCACTGTAGGAAGCACCTGGCTGACCAGGCTGCCCAGGTGGGCCGGGAGGACCTGGATTTCCAGTTCTGCCTGTCATCCCTTGCTCTAAAAACACAAATTCACAAAAGCCATTAGAAAGACAGCATTCAATCTTCTGCCAATTCACAATAAGATTCAGGTTAGATACACACCATTCATCATTCTGATGGCATAGTTTGCCACTTCCTGTGCGCTAAAGGTACTAGCACTAATGCCAGGTGAACCTGGTGGTCCTGGAGGGCCAGTCACATAACGCCTCACATCTTCTCCTGAGCACAAGAAAGTCGCTGGGTCACTTCTTACATTCGAGATTCAAAAGACCATGTATACATATCAGTGGGTCTGACATGGTTTACTCACTCTGTAAAAGGGAAATGATGTATTCAGCACTTATACTTCCAGGTGGGCCAGGAGGTCCTGCAGGTCCTTGTGGACCTTGGCTAATACTGTTACTGCTAATTCCAGAACCTGAATCAAAATGTTATATTTTACCACAAATGCAGCAGGATACACAGACAATCATTAAACATCACACAGCAGATCTTAACTTACGCTGAATGTAAGCAATAACCCGAGACGCCACGTCCTCTACAGACACTGAAGGCCCAGGTGGACCAGGTGGTCCCTGAATACCAGACAAATGCTGCCTCATGCTGTCACCTGTTGAAAAGACGTCACACATTGATGAGAAAATGACCTTCAGGAACAGGAGTGTGATCATCCAATTGAAAAGGTACTCACTTTGCATATACTCCATGATGTAACGACGATAGTCTGCAGTAGAATGGGATCCACTAGAATGACCAGGAGGACCGGGTGGACCAGGTGGTCCTGGGGGACCAGCCCGCCCTTGGGGTCCGACTGCAACTGCTCCTGATACTGATGGTAACAAGAAATGTTTCAAGGGGTATGATACTGTTTTGCTTTAGGAACTTCATTCGATAATCTAAAAATGGTTCTAAATTAAAGATTTAATAGGATAATAGAGAACCTGAAAAAAAATCTTAATTTGTGTTAAACAAAAGATAAATGATAGTGTGTAATTTCTGGGTGACAGAGTGCAACATATCGTTTACCTCTTGATTCTCCTCTGAATGTTGATGTACCTGGTACACCTGGATCCCCTGGGAAATTATTTTAAAGATTACTGTAAACATTAATGTACCGAATGAATGCAATGTCTCTTCATCATTATCTCAGGTTTTTACCTTTACTTCCATCTCGTCCTGGTGGTCCAGGAGGTCCTGGGGGACCGGGTGGACCCTGAGCCACACCGTACTCAGAGACTATACAGAATAAAAATAAATCATTAATTGTGAATTATTTATTGTTTTTGAACACTTAAAAACATATAATTTCTTGACAATAGTTTAATCAAAAGCAAATTAAGTATTATATTGTCTAAATTAAATCAAGTCATAAACCAAAAATGTTCACTTACTAACTCTACCGGGACTCCCTGGAAGGCCAGGCTGACCTGGTTCCCCTAGAAAAGAATGTCACATATGACAAAGCACTGTTATAATGCAACTTCTTGTGACCAATATGAAGTGTTGGCTGGAGAATGGAGCCTCACCTTGGTATCCTCTTGGACCTTGGGCGCCTGAAATGTATATAAATATATCAAACTATCTGACAATAGTTAAATATCCTACTTTCTGACATAGCATTGTTATAGTGTCTTCACTAGCGATAAATCAAGGTGCTTTTAAGTAACTCAAGTTCTGACTAAGACTCACCTGTTGCTCCCTTAGGCCCTGGAGATCCTGGTGGTCCAGGTGGTCCCGCAAAAAATGTTCCTGTAGATGCAACAATTGTAAAATTGTGAGATTTAAGAAACCACAACAATCTTAAAATAATGCACAGACCCATAAAAATGCAGGAATCAAACCTGAATTAGGCACAAAGTTTCCAGGTTCTCCCTTGTCTCCTTTAGCACCAGGTCTGCCATATCCTTTGAGACAGTAACAAAAGAGTTGAGAAGAGTATGCCACTACAGTAAAGTATGAAAATAAGCATGAATGTTCATTGTACCTGGTGCACCTGGTTCGCCAGGTGGTCCCGGTGGACCTGGTCTAGAATCGCCTGTAGGGAATAAACAGTGAAAATAGATTAAATGCATTCAAATATAATAAGCTCTAAAGGTATATATATATACGATTTCATAAACTATATTTCATATTAAAAGATAATGCATGTGATAATGCATCACATGTTGATCCCTTAACCTTTCATGGATAATGTTATTATACCTGGACGTCCAGGAGGCCCTGGAGGACCAGGAGGACCAGGTGGTCCAGTAACACCAACATGTGAAGCACCATACTGTCCTAAAATGAGACACAAGTTTTATAATAATGCATTTCTAAAAGTTAATTTTCAAAATAGATCTTTTAAATAAAGACGTACTTTCTGCCCGCGTTGCAACCAAAGTCTCGCCAGCACTTACAGCAATACCCTGTTCTCCTTGATCTCCCTTATCACCTTTAGGACCTTCACAAAAAGGTTGATGGATAAAATATACAATTTTACTAGTGCTGTTAAACTGTTAATAATGATTTATTGCATACAAAATAAAGTTTTTGTTTGTATAATATATGTGTGTTATGTGTATTTATTATGTATACATAAATACACACACATAGAGAAAATATATACATCTATTTACATGTCTATATTTCAGATAACTTATTATAAATAAATATATTTAATATATACACGTAACATTTTTCTGAAATATATAAATTTAAGTAGACACAGCACACTTACATATTTTATGTAAACGCAAAATTTGTGGAAAAAAATTTGATTGCGCGATTAATGCGATTAATCGTTTGACAACACTAATGTTTACTAATATGCAATATTACACAGGAACACTAGATGAAAATGCTAATTTACCAGGATGACCAGGAAGTCCAGCAGGGCCAATGGGTCCTAGCATCATAAGACATATGATAAAGAAAAAGATAAATATACTGATATATCCATAAAGTGCAATCAGTTTATGCCATTCATTGGACTGTTAAAATATAAAAAGCACACAGTGATTTTGTAATCTGAGTTAGTAAAAGAATAAAGAGTATGAACATACCTGAGAGTCCTGGAGATCCAGGTGGGCCAGGAGGACCAGGGCTTCCAGGTGGTCCTGGTATAGCCACTGAGCTAGAACCAGCTGTAAAATTAAAACACTTAGTGTAAGTTGACTACACAGTGAACTGTTAAATGTGTTTTAATAATTATCAATAATATCAATATCAATAATACATAGTCATACCTGCATTGATCACTCTTCCAGGTTCACCAGTCTCACCTATGAACATTTCCAGATGAATCATTTAGACATTTGAAGACTTAGTTGCACACATATGATTCTAATGTTTAATAATAAGGCAAAATATATTGCTAAAAATGCAAGACTTCAAAAGGCAGCTAAACATTGATCCGTCTATTTTACTAAAACAGCCACCGCACAGTACCTTTAGCTCCAGGCTGACCAGGATTGCCAGGTAGGCCTAGGCAAAAAATAAACAGGTCAACCATTATGTCTTCATACACAGTTGAGATAAACTGTAAAAATGTAAACTGCATAAATATGTAACACATATGAAAGAGTGCAGTTCAAGTGACACTTTACCTGGAGGTCCTTGAATCCCTTGGGTTCCTGATTTACAGAGAGCAGTAGAAAAAAAATTACAAATCTAACATAATTAATTTTTTTTAAAGATGAATGTGGTAACTGGTATCTTGGATGTGTATAACCATGGTGAACATGTTAGAACATGCAGAATGGTGATTTTCTCAAAATGAGGATCATGTTTTACTATTTTTATTTATTTATATTAAATGAGAATTCATGTTTTTATACCTGGTTGCCCAAGATCACCGGGTGGTCCAGGTGGTCCTCTGATTCCTGGTAAGCCAATTGAGCCTGGCTCACCTAGATATGAGCAAAAATGATACAGAATACACACACAGATTAAAATCAAGATGCAGATGTAGGTGCACAAGAATTAAAACATCTTTGGCTTGGAATTATCAAATCTGAAAACGCGTCTCACCTCTTTGGCCCTTTTCACCATCAAGTCCTTGAGGCCCTAAAATGAAATGGCAAAATTATAATCTGAGAACTTCTTTTATAACAATATAAGATTCGTATTAAAGAGGTCCAGACAACACTAGAGCTTTAAGCACATCCAATCTTACAATACAATATACAATATAGTAATACTATTTACTGATATAGTTTTAAGAAAACAAATGGTTTTAGTTAACAAATAAATGCAGTTCCACAAACATAGTTTATTTAATTTCTTTATTTATATTACCTCCTCTGCGTGATCCAATAATTTCCTCTATACCTATACATTCTAATTGTTCGATATCTCGGCATAATTCATTAAAATGTCTTGTTTCTGAAGAAGTTATCTTATATATCTTAAACTTGATTTATGTTAATTAATTCGTCATTTCAACTGACGTGATGAGTTACCTATATATATATATATTTTCTGACAAGGACATTTTAACATGTAATACAAGAGGTAATTTTAAAGCAATGTGTTTTTGATTTATCATATTACTGTGCTCATTGTATGTCAATGAATAATTTACTGAAAAAAATAGTTGTTATAGTTATTATAATGTCAAAAGCTAATTATGTATTTTTACTTGTTGGTTTTTCGAAATACGTTTGTATGTAATGACTCAATCTTAATCATTTTAACAACCCAAAAAGTGTATCAAATTTTTCCCATTGTGAATTTAATTAAAGGCATCTTTAAATGAATAAATGTCAAGATCACGGTCTTGCACAAAATAAATGTCACCTTTTTTGGGCCATTTTCCATTCATTTAGATATACTTGAGAGTCACTCAATATCTGTAAGATTTTTGAATGATTTTGAAAGAAAAGTCTCTAATGCTCACCAAGATGGTATCATCAAAATATAAAAACACAAAAATTGTGAAATATTCTTATCATTTAAAAAGCTGTGTTCTATGTTATTACTTTTTACAGGCAAGTTATAACTGTAATGGGAAAGTTTAATTTTCCTTTAGTCATTTATTTGGCATTAAAAAAACATTTCTTATTATTATCAGTGTTGAAAACAGTCATGCTGCTTAATACTTTTGTGCAAACCGTGATAAATATAATGAACAGCATTTATTTGAAACTACTATTTTTTGGTGTTGACGGCCAACACATCACGGTTGAAAATATAGCTCAGTTAAACTGTATGCATATAGTCCTCATATTCAGTATACTGGAAACCTGAATTGGACTGAATTGCAAAGTAATTAGCTGATTCCCCGCCACACTTTTATGCCCATTATGTGTATGTTCTAAGAATAAAATAGCAAAACCTATAATCTCAGGTTTGTGTCTGCTCACCTGCTGATCCTTTAGCTCCTTTCTCTCCAGGTGGGCCTTGTCGTCCTGAAACACCAGGAGTACCTGACGGAGGGAGGGTACAGTGATTTAATAATGAATCAAATATTGTAAACATGACAAACTTGAATAAGGTCATTTCGGCTCAGTACAAATATACACACCTGGCAGTCCACTTTCTCCTCTATCACCATGATCACCTGACACAACAAATACACAGTTTTACATAAATTCACATTGACTGTAATTATAAACTGGTTACTATATGTCAGACTGACATACAATTAGCTACAAACCTTTATTTCCAGGTGTACCAGGAAGTCCTCTATCACCTGGAAAGATTTTTTTTTCATTTATAAACATTAGGATTTATTAATGTACTATAATGCTTTGAGAAAACAATACAGCAAGTGTTCATTGTGATACACACCTTTAGCACCAACAGGGCCAGGTTCACCTCTGAAGCCTTGAGGGCCTTGTTCACCTACACAGAAAAAAAATATTCATTTATTCTGTTTTACAGACTTGTCATCAGAACACAAAAAAATGTACAAAATGCCACTGAAATATTTTTTGTAATGAAAAAGTCGATTACCATGTAAACCACTAGCACCTGTTGAACAAACAAACAAAAAGAGAACAAAGATCAAACACATGTGTGTATGCCAATGCCAATCTCAGATGATCCTGTAAAGCTAATTTCCCTATATACAATAAGTAAATTATTTTTGTGTACTGACCTTTAGGCCCAGGTAGACCAATAAGACCAGGAGAGCCAGGAGAACCAGGATTACCTGAAGAAAAACAGATACACAGACACATCGTAAATGAGATCAAAACAGCAGTTTTATTATTAACTTTACGTTGTGTATGACAATCCTGTATTGTAATGAATGAAATGCTCACAAACAAATGCAAGGATCATTTTTAAGAGCCACATTGTCAAACATGCTGTATCTTACCCCTTTCACCCTTCTCTCCGGCCCCTGGGGGTCCTGGCTCTCCACGGGTTCCAGGCTGACCATCTCTTCCTCTGAAGCCTGGTGGCCCTTCAGGACCACGTTCACCTGTCATACACATTTTAAAGTTTTTATGAGGCAACATCTGGAAAAGGTTCATTCTTTTTTTGACAGAACTAAGAGCATTAACAGGAGTCAAGTGTTCACAGAAGAGATGAATGTGAATGTAGGTAGGGACTAGTTTTAACTGCATTGGATGAACTGACTATTCAGAGTTATTTGTTCACTTCTACAGAAATAGCACCTGTCAGATGCAGCATATGGACATGATTTTCTAAACCTTAAACTAGGCCTTATATTTTGAGGTACTTGTTAATTTACTTTGTGAACGCAGAATTAATGAGGGTGGATGATTTCCCATTATATAAAAGTGCTGTATAATGTTTCCGGTACCTGCACTTCCTTTTTGCCCTTCTCTTCCTGGATGTCCTGGCATTCCTGGTGGACCTAAAGATGCACATCAGAAAACAATGAAATCTGTTAAGACTTCATTCTGCACAACTGTTAAGATTAGCCCTACAGGGGATCAAACATTATTCTTACCTGGCAGGCCTGGAAAACCATTATCTCCTGAAAAACACATTTCAGTTGTTCAAGTTTCCATGTTTAAAACTGTAAACATATCAATATGAACATACGGATCAACTAATTCCCACATTTGTATTGCCAAATTGTACAAACCCTTGGTTCCTGGAGTTCCAGTGTCACCTAAATGGTGAAAAGAGCAAACGTGTGATTGATGTAGCAGTGACTATTAAATTCATAGAATGCATAAATAAAGTTTTCTGGACTGTCAGTTCAGTAAAAACTAAACAGCTGGCATACCTTTAGGCCCTGGAAGTCCTCTTTCAGCTTTAACTGAAGAAGCAATAAAGGCTAGACACACAAAAATAAGTATTAAATGTCTTATTATTTATATTTCACATATGCATATAGGATTGACATTTTATTAACAATGGACGTTTAGGTGCATGTTTGTCTTATGTGTCTAAACAGAACCGTGTACCTTTCATGGCTTCAGAGCTCATCTCTGCTTTCAGTATTTCCTGTACATTTCTCTGAAGGACAGTATTGTCTGAATAAACTGCAGAATCCAGTGAATTAACATATGCCGCTTTACTTCCAGTGTCTTTGTACATGCTAGTGTCATCAATAGAAGAGGACAGACGACTCGTGCGGGCTGTCATGGAGGAGGATATTCCCTCAAGAACACTGACACGAGACTTTAGTTTCTTTACTTCCTCAGCTTGAAGGAAAAGAGATTTGCTTCAGATTAGAACGCAGCATACAACGACACATATATCTAAATTAGGTAGAAACAGCAATTCTCTATTGACGAATACACACATATACATATATATTAGATACAATTCTCTTCTCCCAAGTTAAACCAAACCCACAGAGGTAAGAATTATTTTTGATTATAATTTTATAAACATTATAAACATAATTTTAAATAAACGTTTGAATAGAAGGTAACATTTTATTAAATTATTTGGTGCCTCAGCCTCTGCTGTACAGTTTAAAAATAAAGCTACAAGCTGTTTCAAATGTTTTATTAGCTATAAATGTACCCCAACAGAAAAAAAGGAAATAAATGAATCACGTCTTATATTAAAATGACTACACTCACATAAAGCAATGAGTCCAAAGAGAAGGCCGAGGAGCAGCAGGAGGCTGAGCAAAAACCCCAGCAGCCACTTCCACCAGGAACAACAGCCTGGCCCACATCCACAAAGACCCCCTCCACAATTACAGCCATCGTCGTCATCAACAACCTTAGCCCTATGAATCTCTGTCAGGACACACACAGCAAGAGACTCTGTATTATACTGTATGGCCGTATACTCTACTCTTTTCCAAAAAAAGTACCTGCGTAGGTAGCTTTATCTTTTGTTGACGCTGATGTAGAGCCATCTTTAGAGAGGAAAAAATGAAAACAAAAAACATAAACGTTCTGTGATATTTTCAATATTGAGACAAGGAGTGCCTCAACATTAATTAGAAAACAACAAGATACATGAAGATTAAGCTCTTACAGTGTGTGCCAGAGCTAGACTTCACAGGAGCGCTTTCAGAATAGCTGGTCATCATAGTTTCCTTCTTCACTGAAACGTCTGAATACGACCCTTATAGATGCAAAGATTGCGTGAATGCAGTTATTCAGAATCTAGTGTGAGCGAAGATCATAAAATCATGTCATATTTGCGTTAATTCCAACACCACAAATAATTCCCCTTGCAACATCATCCAAAAATCCTGCGTCCTCTGTTCACCTGCTGTCCCGTTAGGGGTGCTGTTTGTAAACTGCTTGCCACTGTCTTTGGTCAGGATCAGCTCTTCAGTTTCTCTCTTCACTGGAATGTTCTCTTTCTCCAGCGTCAGGTATCTCTTTGACACATTCTCATTAAGGGTCCTTGTACCACTAGCTAAATATGACACAAAGTCTTCCTGTTAATCAAGCCACACTGAATGCATCTTAGAGATCTACAGTAAGCATAAATCTTTTTCCTGTGTGAGTATAACAAAGACCTGAGGTGGAGACGCCTGTGCTGACAGCAAGAGTGCTGTTGGGACTTGAGGAATAATTCTTCTGCACTCCATATCCTAAAAATACACACATAACACAAAAACAAAGATGTCTGAATGTCAAGGATCTCATTGGCACTTGAAAGGACACTGTTCATCAAGCGACAATCACTACCTCTTTAGAGAACTTAAGATTGTTCTGATTTTTACAACATTTTTACCTGGTTGCATTCTGTCATAGCTTCCGCAGAAAGACGAAGAAGAAATGTTTTTTGAGCAGCAAATCAGCAAGTTACAATGATTTGTGAAGTGAGTTTTACTATCACACTGTATAATGATAATACAATTTAAAATATAATTACAATGAAAATAGAAAATTATTTATATAAAATTGTAAACTAATTATTAATTAATTATTACTGTTTTACTTTATTTCTATCTAATAAATGTAGCATTTGTGAGCATAAGCGATATCTCTCAAAGACCTTACAAACCACTAACTTTTGAAGTGTATTTATACTATATAATGTTATATTTACAATTTTCATCCAATGTTACAGTTTGTTTTAAAACAATGAAATACAGTGAAAACTTGAAAATTATTGATTTGTTGATTATTTTCATTCCTTTCTATGTACTGCTTCTAAGCCTCTATTCATGCAATTTCACCATAACCTCATTTATGTCAACCATCTAGACAACATTAACATTATAACACATATCTGTGAACAGCAGAACACTGTTTACTACTTTGACTCAGCACAGGGCCACAGAGTAAGTGACGATTCTATCAGCGGTCCCAAAACACCCTCACATTGTTTTTTCAGTTTTTTTTAGCTATGATGTACAGAAAAAAAAATGTAACAAACACCTGCAGTAGAGACGCCTGTGCCAACACCGAGAGTGCTGCTGGGACTTGTCAAATAATTCTTCTGTACTCCATATCCTAAAACACAAACAAATGAACACGCTTACAAGGAATGTTATTAACTTGTCATTTGTCACAGCAATGTCATCTTATTTTTTACGCCTCAGAGGATACCTGGGTGTGTGTTAACTCCGCTGGAAGTCAGAACTCCGCTCACAGGAGCTAAATTATTGTGAAAGCCATACACTGTAAGTCAAGAAACGACATGTATTTAGCTAACGCAGTGCCTTCAACTGAATGTTTTGATGCATTAGTACATTATAGCAGAAAATAGAGTAATATTGGTTTTGACTTGATAAATTCTCTTTATTATCAGGTCAGCTAGGCAAATCAGGGATCTGTGCGGACCTGATAAGGAGGATGGTGATGTGCTGTTAACAAGAGTGGCTCCCGTTGACATGTTGTTTGTGTTGCTGTGGAAGCCGTAAGCAGCGCCAGTGGAGACTGTAGAGGGCAGTGTAGAGCTGTTCCACGTGTATGAGGCCAGGTCGGCGTCAAGAATAGTGGTGTCATATTGCTCGACTGAGAAAATTGAAAGAAAGTCTTAACATCTTAGAATTGAACACACAATCTCTGTGCATAGATAAACTGTGATTTTATCTGTTTTTTTTATTGTTTTGTGTATGAACATGAGTGCACGCCATGGGTGTGGTAGGGGTGGTAACTACTAGAAAATCTTTACTAACGTGTACGTTTTTCTGTTAACGCATAATCTGTCAACTGCTTGAGCTCTTCTGATCCAGCTTTCCATACCTTGCTTGGTGGAGACCTTGGTGTCTAAGGTGCTGGCCTTGCGGGGTATAGGGAGAGGGGAGGAGGAGGGAGATCGTGTGGGGCTGACGCTGGCCGATCGTGATCCCTTCAGCAGCTTCTTCACATCGTCCAGTTCTGTCCCTGAAGCAGGAGCACTGTATTAGTCGAGTCTAGGTCTAAAAATGTGCCTTCAGCTTCACTGTCTCATACTACTGTTCACTGTGGCGTTCAACAACATAATAGCAAGCCCTTAAAAAAACAACTGTGTATACATTTGTTTACTTGTTATCTTAAGTTATCAATTTTTTTAAAAAAAATCTGATTAACATTATATGTTTATATTTAGGCTATTTGTGTTTTCGGGATAACATACATCTAGTGGAGGGAGATGCACTCTGTAGCCTGGTCCTGATTTCCGTCTCTAAAACAGAAACACAGAAATACATATTTTAACTAGTAATAATCTTCACATTATATCAACACCAACACATATATTTAGCAAAAATTTTTAAATATGTAAATGATCTATAATGTCCGAGAACCACCACTTAGCGCACACTGTCCAGTTTATTCTACTACTACTTTTCAAATAGATAGATGAAAATTATTGTATTAATTAGTAGAAAAAAAGTGAACAGGCTACAGAATAGAACAGCATGGAAATGATTTTTAATGATGAGCTCTATCTTAATATACAGCAATAGCTACGCAAAAGACAACGGTAAGCTATTTTCCAGAAATAATTAATGAGTAAGAACCTAGTTGTGAAAACATTTATGACAACGAAAGAAATATTAAAGGTGTAACTGTTTTCACTTCACAGCCAGAAATACTTCACGTGAATCACTTTTCACATATCTTTGTAAAAAAAAACAAAAGTTACAAGTATAATGTCTATATACAGTAAGGATGGTAATTATGTGCAAAGTAATTTCTATACTATTTGCATTAGTGTAAATAATGATCTCACCCCTGCTTTGACTCCTTCCTCTACTTGAACCTGGAAACAGAGCAATTGTGACAAAATCTGTTTTTTGTCTCCAAAACAATTTCTTGTCTCCATCTTATATATGTTCATTTTGTTTGTTGAGTGTCTTACCATAGTCCTTTCGTTTTAGTTCTGGGGATGAGTTGTCACTTGAACTTCCTGTTAAAATAAAATAAAAATAATAATAATAATAAATTAATTATGACTGACTAAAAATGCTAAATGTATTTATTTAACGCGTCTCGGCTGTGACCAACCATCATAACGGCGTGAATGAGTAGTTTTGCTTTTCCTCTCCACAAACATAGAGGAGTCTTGCGTTCTTCTCGTGCCATCTGTGGATCTCACCCTCGACCCTGTTCCCGATCCAGAGACACTCTCGAAAACTCCACCAGCACCACCACCAGTCTTCCTGCTCACTGTGGTCTCCTCTAAGAAATATTCCCCTGATCCAGAGCCTAAGCCACCTGCACTCACACCCACAGACGCTGAGACACACACAGGGACCATTTTAGCCATTTACAGCTTTATGAGGTAAATTAAACATATAGAGTATAGCTCTTCAAACAAAATGTTTTATCGGCTTACAGGATGAGAAAAAAGGACTGCTGTTGTTTTGAGTCAAAATGTTCTTCTCCAAACCAGAAGACCCTGAAGTGCTTGACATGCCCTTGTTGGAAGATGCACTGAAGCCTCCTGGGGGGGAAACACATTTCTCATACTGAAAAATGATGCTCAAGTATTAATTTTCCCACAATGCATAAATTCGGTAGAGAAAGAAGGCACTGAACATGAATATATCAGTCAGTAATCAGTAAATCAGTAACTTACGTGGAGGTAAAGATGTTATTCTACTAGTAGAGACTGTTGTTTCCGTGATACCTGTTTTCATAATACATGTCTTATAAATGCCAACGCTTCTTGGTTTGCAATTCAAACACATACAGCTGAATAAAACCTTGCCATAATAATCAAGCTTCTCGGTAAGGTTAAAGAAACACTAGGTGGCACGGTGTTTACAACGAAAATCATCAAATCCTTTTGGTTCAGGTTCGCAGCAAATTGATGAGATCAAGCTAAATCAAACACCCTTACCTCTATCTCCTGAACTTCCTCCTGAATAGTTTCTTTGCCGTTTTAAATCATCCATTCCATGCTAAATAAATGGAGCAAAATAATTAAAATTAGTGTGATACGCAGCATAATCGGATATTAATAGAGCATTAAGTTGTTTCTAACACAGCAGAACCGCGAGATAGTCCTGAATGAGAAGAGTTGCGCTATATATTATGCATATTATACATACACTTTTTTAATCAGTTGCATTTCGTTTGTGATATATTCCCGTATGAAATCACGCAATTAAACTGTTACTATACAAGATGGTGTGCTTTACTGTTTTTGTCAAGTTTTAACAAGAAACGTTAACAGCGTGCACGCTGATAAAAGTATTTTGTTTTCTCTCCTGGCAGATTCTACTCAGATTTCAAAGTATGCATGCTATAGAATTGCAGCCTATTCCACATCAAAAAAAGTAATTATAAAATGACACATACCCATATTCAGGAGTAAGGAGAAAAAATGCCTAAAGGGCAATTATTTGCTCCAACAAAAGACTAGCAAGTACAACTACGGTCTCATATTTACAGTAGAGAGAGTAAAGGGATTTATCAGCACCCCACCCTGCTCACATCTTCAATTTCAAATGCAAGACCAGCTACTGTTTCCCTGCTAACCACAATGCATGAAAAAGCTAACACTGTGAATGGTCCTTTACAGACAAATAATGCCTTTATTTGCTAACGGTGATCGTTCGTGCAATGCTTTCAGTCGGGACTTTTAGAATAAAAACATTATCATAACCTGTCATCGATATCTTGAGGATGTTTAGGTTTCTACTGTTTCAGTCTGATTTCTAGTCTTTGGTGCAGACCCGCACAGAAACCACAGAATTGCAAATTAATAAGTATTTCAGGTGAGCAACGGTCAGACCCATGTAAGAAGCAATAATTATAAACAAATACGAAATAATATATATTTAAATAGTCTAACTGAAGCTCAAAAGTTGTTGTTGTTTTTTGTGAAAGAAAAAAAAATGAAAGTTTGAAAGCAAAACATTTTTTTTTACCTTTGGTCCTTGGCAATCTGAAGAGAAAGGGGTTTTCGATAAGGTCCGCTTAAGAGTTGCCTGTGAACTTCACCTGTGCTGTATGAACGCTGTTACCTGACTTCTGCTGTTTTCTTTCTGACTTTCTTCTGTGACCGGCAAGTCTCCACAGGACTTCTGGGTAGGTTTTTATATCGAGCCACTCCCCTGTCTTTTGGCAGGTACACAGACAGACTTTTAAAGAAGACAATACCCTCGGGAGTCACAGTTTTATCCTTTATGTTACAGCGAACTAAAGCTTTAGGACATGTCCAGGTGAACGCAGGTGTGGCTGGATGTGTTATCAGTGCGTCACTAACTTTGCCTAAAAGAAAGTTTCATTTACTACTGTTGGCATAGCAGCAAAAATATGGCAGAAAATGCATTTTGCTTAGCTTGAAGCAATTTATTTAAAATATTTTAGAATGCATTTTTAAGCCATTGTAAAATAAAGTTCTACGTAGGAAGTCCTGAAGAGCTCTTGCTTCATCTCGTTAAAACAGTGCTTTATGAGCACATTCATTGCATTCAAGATACACATTCTCTGCAAAAAAAAAAAAAGAGGGTACAAAGCAGAAAAGCAGTAGGCTACATACGTTATTCAGTACCTAAAATGTACATATTGGTACATTTTGAAAGGGTACTGCCCCAATTGATAAACTCAAGGCCTAAACATAATAATATTTTTCTTTAGCTGAATCTGGACGCAGAACATTTGTATAAAATGGGGTCAAACGAGGACATGTCCGGCCTTCATTACCAGCAAGAGTTTAACTAATACCCATCCTTACACTTGTGTTAATGCATACCATTTTAGCCAATCCTATGTGATGCATATTAAGTAATTTTATTACTCATTATAATCTGAAGACAGCTGGATCAAAAAACAATGCAAATGTTCTAAAAGGAATTCATGCACATACAAGTTTTCCATGGGAAACGGGTGTTGCTTCCCTTGGGATTTACATGCCATTTTGTGTGGATATTTTTTTTCCCAGTGGGCACACCCTGTTGATACCAAATGCACATTAGTCACAATATTTTTTAACTCCACCCCATATGCATCCTTCACTGTATTTGAACCCATACAAATCTCAAACGTGAGAAGGCACGGCTGCATGACTACAGCTATTAAACCATTTTAATTTCATAGACAAGTTATAACAAGACATAAAATATTTTCAGTAGAAGCAGAAGAGTAATGTAGTTTATTTTCAAAAAAAGCATACATGAATGAGTCGAACCACCTTTATAATCATCATCATTTGAAAAGAAAGTGTTTTTTCTTATTAACTACTGTTAAGATACTCACTGAGAAGGTCCATGTTTGTTATATAAGCTACATAATAGAGTCATCACTATAATGATTCAGAGTTTGAATCTTTTGATTTTATGCACTGGTTCATACACACTGTGTCACCAATTTAATCTCTGATTCATCTTTAGAATCCTAGTCTCTTTATACCGCACGAGACAAGAAGACTGAAGAAATATGTTTTATATTTTGTTCTTTATGTATTGTAACGGCCCAAACCCTATAATCGCATGCATCATATTATTGTGCAGAGCGCCCCTTAAAGAACACTACGTCTTTATGTTTCCAGTTTCTTTCTTCTCTGGGAATTTACGAGTTATCTGGGCCAGAACATTACAGCATGGATATCCATTTGTTTTAATGCTCAACATGTACATGCACCTATAACACATACATAGTCAATATTTGCTAACCTCTCTGATATTTAGTGATTTAAAAATAATTAAACTATGAGTTGATGCATTCTAAGTTTTAACCAATTATGTATTTGTCATAATATGGTTTCCCTTCACAATTTGACAATTTCTTCTTCAACCAATGGGAAACGTTTGGTTTGAACACTGGGGCGTTGAAGTGTGAACTGTTTTAGTAGAGTCCTGGGTCATGCTCGCTCATGAGGTTTATTTATTCTATATTCTTGTTTAGAGTGTCTATTTACACGCGTCATAATCGAAAAACCATACTCACCGGGGGTGGGGGGTGTTTGGAGGCCATCCGAAGCGCTCCATTGACTTTGTATCACGGGAAGCTGTCTCCTGGTCATTTCTGAATTATAATAATAATAATAATAATAATTTAAAAAAACAGAACAATCCTAAAAGCTGCTATGTGACATAATGTACAGTAAACAAGTTAAAAAACACAGAACTACATTTTTATAAGCTGCCGATATCACTAAAATACTGTAAAATATTAAAATACTTTTCACTCAGTGTAAATAGCATCCATCATTATTTACACTTAGTGTAGGTGTGTACACAAAGTGTAAACAGCAATGCTATTTACTATACTATTACTATTTCTATGCCATTTGCACTTATGTGTAAATAGCCTCTATCTCTATTCATACTATTTATACTTTATACTCGCTGCCTATTTTGCTTGCCTATATATATTTTTTTGTGAAATGGTCTTTTGTGCCATCATCTATGCAAAGCTGGTTGATAGCTGCAATAAAGTAACATCATTTTTAACAATTAATTGTTTATGTAGCCTATAGTTCCTAACTGTAGCATTTTGTTATGATACTCCTATTAATCATTAACAAGCCAATAATTACTTTTCTAAATTAATTATTGAAAAAAACTGCCTGCACATTTAGAACAAATACAACATGTCACAGTTGTAATATAACCTATAAATCTAAAGGAAAAAGGAATAAGCTAATATAAAATGTAAAAGAAGTAAAAAAAAAAAAAAAGTATAAAAAAAATCAGGCTCCAAAAACTTGCCTTAAACTATATTGTTCACCTACACAGTTTAGGATGGGTTTATTAATTTGTTAAAATTGTAATTTCTTCATGTCCTAACTGTGAATTGTGAAAATACTTATGTTATAATATGTTAATATATGTTAATAGTGTTATCGGGTAAAATGGACTTAAAATATACAAATATAAAATATTATTTTAATAACTTACAAAGAATATTATTAAACATAAAACATTTTTATTCTGTTCTACTCTATTCTATTCTATTCTATTCTTAAATGCATATAGAAAATAGTTACATATAGACTACGTTTCCCATGATTCATGGTAAGGAAGTCCCGGAAATGACGATAAAATAAGTGGCTCTTGCACCAATTTCAAAACATCAGAGTTCGTACTGATAACTTTACTGCCGTGAAGATCAGATTTATCTAGATTTCGCTCCGATTGTATTTTTACGACAGTTATGTAGCCGTTTTCTCCTCTTCATAGCGACCTTATGTGGTGTGAATCATGGAGACCACCCCGATAAAACTGACACCAGCTAACCTGAATGAAAACACACCAAATAGTGTTCAGTCTTCTTCAAGCAGGTCAAGCGCTGCCAAGGTACATCTTATTGCCTTTTTCATACCTAGTATTTTCAGACGATGCTTAGCCTAACATTATAAAACAACAGTTACATGTTGTAAATATTTTGACATTTTCCTTTAGCCCATGAGCTCCTCACTGAAGGAGAAGTTAAAAAGATCGCGCCACTCATTCAGATCCCCCCTCGGTGTGGTTAAACGATTAAAAATAGAAGATGACGGTCAACCGGGAGACGACACGGATGTCAATCGGAATAATGTGAGGGAGCAAAGAGACCGTTCACATCACACAGCTGAGCCTGCACAAAAAGACCCTGCTCGGCAGTGTGAGGAGCTAAGGAAAGCAGTGAAGGAGAAATCAGAAACCTTGAGGAGATTAAAGATGGCCAAGATGTATAGAAAAAAGGTAAACGACTATTTACAAACATTAAAAGTCAAGTATTGGCAAAGGATGATCTTGTACAGTGTTTATTTCTTGCCCTTGTCTTTTCTTGTAGAACGATCTGACCCAGCTACAGAGGCTCGTAGACAAATGGAGATCCTGTGCTCAGTCTGTGCTGTGTGAATTACAGAGTGAGTTACCCTCCGAGGGAAAACAAGTCCCTCTGTCTCAGCTTATAGACAGCTTAGGGTTAGATGACAAAATACTACACTTTGACAGGACAGAGGAAGACTTCACGGACAACTGAAACTCGTTGTACTGTGCTCATTTTATTCAGAATATTTAAATATCCTTAAGAAGTCTGTTCAGAAAAGGTTGTTCATTAATGCATTCAGACAGGGTGATTATTCAGATTTATAGGTGGAACCGATAAAAGACATTGTGAATTTTGTTAGGTTTATTCAACTTATTGTTATTTATTACACATTTTCTTGTGTTCTCATGTCACATCTGTGTATTGAAATAATAAAATTTTTCAAACAAAAGCTGTTACAATAAATGGCATTTATGTGTCCTGCATCAGTTATAGTTTAGTTGAGAAAGAGATGGGAAGTTCTTCTTACGCAGTCTCTCAACCTCGGCTCGCAGTATGAGTATCTCTTCAGATTGTGCTCCAGCTATGTTCAACAGCTTCTTTCTCAAGATGATATCTTGGTAGTTCTTCTCTGCCTCGGTCTCCTGCTTTTCTCCCATTGCTGGATAACAAACGTTTGTGAATAAATAAATATAAATTAAAGTTATTGGGCCTTATTCATGATTTTTTTTTTTTTTTTTGCATTTTGCTGCATTTATTTGCTCAGTAATACTGTAAAATATTATTACAATTCAAACATTATTATATTCTATCTTTAGTTGATATATTTTGCTAGTATTTATGTATAGCACCTTGGTCAGTTTTTGCTGTTTTTAATGTGCTTTAGAAATAAATATGCTTGCCTTGTCTTGCATTGCATTATTTTAAATAGAAATCTTGTGCAACATTTTAAATGTCTTAACTGTCACTTTTTATCAGGTTAACGTGTGTTATAATGTATTAATTTCTTTAAAAAAACTAAACAGTAATTTAGATAACAATGCATTTATCATCGATTAACAGAAATCTCTCCTCATGTTTCATAAGGCCCCCTTTCTCTACACTACAACCTAGTCTATTTTTGCTAAAACAAATAGTTTTATCAATGGGACAAGATATAAAATGAATTACCAACAGCCTCATAAATATTTCTTTGCTCTCCAACAGTTATCTCCATGTCAGCCACTTTCAGGTCGAGGGCTGCGTTCTTCTCTTGCATTTGCACACCTTGTCTGTCCAGGTGCTTTATCTGTTTCTTGCAAGCCTCAACTTTTTTTCGATGAGTCTGGGCAAAGAGTGAAACAAACCCAACTTTTATATCTGTCAATGAATTTGACTCATGTACTCATCCAGACTGAATTCACAACAAAGGAACATCTGGCTGCACATGCATCTGGAAAAGTGCCTTGTATCTTTGCTACGTGCTCAAAAAACAGGTTTACCGTTTTCTGTAAATCAAAAGTCGTCTCCAGAGTTGCAAGCTGCTTTGACGCCCTGTTGTCATTACCTGTTTCATTTAGGTGCTGATGTGAGAAAAACACACAAAAAAAATAAATATTTGTAATTAATATGTCACTCAATTTCCCTTTAAAGCAAAGCCAAAGGCATTCCTGAGCCACAGTGTCTTCTTAACTTTGATCAGTTAAATTGTTCTTTATTTTAATTTTCACTAGCTTACTTTGTTACTCATATACCTGTCAGGTAAAAGACGCTGAATGAAGATCATTTCAAGCAACATTTTAACTTTAAACCAAGGTTATAGACTAAATCCATACGTACATCTTGAATCTCCTGAGTGATGCGCAGGGTCTGTATGTCTCTGGCTTTATTGCTGAGATCCTCCAGCTGCATTCTCATTCTCCTGTGATCCCACTCCTGCTGTATGATCCCTTTGCGGAAGTCTTTACACTCCACCATGCTGGTGATCTTCTGATCTCCTAAAGCCTGACAGATAAATATGTAATACATCAGTGAAAAAACATGATCAGTAACTAAATACATCTTTATATGTCAATTTGCGCACACTTCTAGGGCAAATGGTCATTGATGATGACTGTCCAGATTTTGCTTTGTGCCTAGTTACTGGTTGATGCACAGAAACAATCAGCAATGTTAAAAACGATGCACACTGATTTTAAGTAACACCATAATGATTTATAGTGTGAGAAAAATTGAAATGAAGAGAAAGATGAGTACTTCCATGTACCCTGATGGTGCTGTTGAGGTCCTCGATTACTTTGCGGTGTATTAGCAGAGCATTAGTATAGTCAGCGATGAAGTCTCCAGCCTCCACTTCCACCTGACCTTGCTGTAGAACGATCTGCACCATACTGTCTAGTCGAAACCTCATCTTTTCTTCACAGATGCTAGGACAATAATAGCAACAGTCATAGATGTTTGATGACATCTTATTTCCAGTGTGTTTTTTTTTATAGCCAACTGTTTCCTCACCTATTAAGTTCATCAATAAGATTTTTTATTTCAAGCTGAGCTTTCTCGTCCTCATCTGTTCTCCTCTGAAGAAAAGCATGCATCTCTGCCAAGGTCAATGCCTTTAGTTTGACCTACAGAAGTCAATGTTAAAATCCAATTTTGGCTTCTGAGGAACATGGCTTGAGATGTGATTTGGGTAACTCTAAGCACGTTTATGCTCTCTCTACCCATTCTCACCTTTTGTTCACTTTCCACTTTGACCCTCCTGGCCAGGCAAAACCTCTCCCACACAAACGGATCTAATCCTTCTGGCATGTTCTCTGGAGCATCCAACTCTTCCATGGCCTTCATCATCAGAGAGAGTCCATCAGATGGTGCTGTTCCTAATAGCACTCCCTCTTTAAACTGGTTATTTTCAGTCTGTGTTTTTATCCTCTGAGCTCTGTAAAACAACACTATTACCGTTTTCGAAGGCAACCATTCAGACAATCACGTCATATGCACGTGCCTCATGAAGTCGCAACTCCTCTGAAATAATACCTTGGTCTGCGTTTGTAAAGCTTATAGAGCTGGTCAATTATGTGTCCAGGAACGTCAAAAAACTCTTTGCGAAATCCTTTGTCAAGAAGCTTAAAAATAAAGCAAATGATTTATTAAATGATACTTTCTTGGTAAAAACATTATGGATATGTACAGTATGTGCAAACATTTTCATAGTCTTACTTTGTCCTCAGTGACTGTATTATCATACTCCTCTCTAAACTCATCAACAGTCTCCCTGTGTTTTTTCAATTCCTCCCCAATTTCATTCTGACAGGAAAGAGAAGTGACTCATACATTTCAACATGTGCAAAACAATCAGTCTCACAGGAGGGGATTAGCGTGCCATACAGGTTTGTTCTTGCATGAAATTTTTGTCTGATCATCAGGAACATTATAATTGTCTCATGTTATAACTGCCAATTTCTGACGTTATATAGAGTTACTGTGCACAGAAAACAGCAGGCAGGGTCCCTACACATTTTCCATCTGAAAATTCCATACTTTTCCAGACTCTATTTATATTTAACGTATATGGTTCATAGAAACTTTAATTTTTAGCTTTATATCTGGTATGTAGTAAAAGTCTTCTGTCTTTATTCATTGATTTTCTTGAAGTGACAACATACAAAATAACATACTTGCAAATATTTTACCATTCTCTGCTTTTATAACTGCGGAAATAACTCAAATCGAATTGCATACTTTCCCAAACTGTGTAGGAACCCTGAGCAGAGATGAAAAAAGGATTTAAGATACAATATCTATGGATCACCTTTACAATTCGTGCCTTTTCAAGTTTAAGGCTCAGCTGTTTCTCTCTGCTTAGGATCTCTTCTTCGGTTTGAATGGAGTGAACCAGATTCGCAATTTTGAGCTCCTCCTGAAAGACAAAACTCACAATCTATAATAAGAATCAGAATGACCTTTATTGGCAGGTATGTATGCATATGTAAAGGCATTTGTTTTTCGTGACAATAGATTCCACAGAGACAACACAAAACACAGATAATAAAAGAATAAAAATAGATTAAGAAAATATGGATTATATTTACATATATATTACAATAGACAATTTTGTGTGTTCAGGTATATTATGTGCAATATATATATTGTAATAGATTTATAAGTATTGGATGTGCAGTTACTGTTGCATAACTGTAATTATGTGCCTGCACGCAATAGTCTCCTGAAATGGTGACATGAGTTGCAGTGATGTACTGTATCATCTTACTTGGTATGTGACCATCTCTGATTTCACTTTCCTTTCAAAGAGCTTTGCGAGTTTTTCATCAAACATCTGGGTCGCCTCTTTAACAGAAGTCAGTAGTTTCTTCATTTCTGACTCTAGTGTCTAAAAAAGCAGGAAAAGTGGTCCACTGTTATGAAATGATTTGAAATAGAAGGGAGTAATTGATAATTAGAACAGTTCACACAAAAAGGCAGATTGACATCAATGATGTCGAGCATATTTGCTTTTCACATTTACTGTGACAGGTTTTAGAGCAGTACATTTTGCTAACAAGACTTTATGATGTCCGTTTCTTATTTGAAACCCTCGACAACAAAACCAGTCATAAGTGATTTATATATCATCTGCTAGCTGAATCAATAAGCTTTCCATTGATATATGGTTTTGTCAGGATAGGACGATATTTGAAAATCTGGAGTCTGAGGGTGCAAAAAATCTAAATAATCAGAAACATGATCTTTAATATCCTAATGAATTTTGTCATAAAAGAAAAAACGATAATTTCGCTCTTTAAAATGTATTGTTGACTATCGCTACACATATACCCCAGCAACTATGACTATTATTTGTAATCCAGCATATGTGCATATGTTTGGTGTTTTGATTTTATTTTTGAAGACTGACAGAAATAAAGGATGAAGTATCCCTGATCAGTGTTATTAAAGTCATACTTTTCTGTATTTCTCTTTCTCCTCACTGAGCTCCTTTGCTTTTTTCTCAAACTCTTTGAAGCTCTTTCTCTCTTCTTCTGTCCACTGCATCTCAGGTTTGGATATGAATTCAGGCTGAGTTACTTCCTGTAAGATAAGCATATTTTGAATGTTACTTGCCCTGCCTTTATCTTCCTTTTGGTAATTAAGTTTATGCATTCCAGTAAGATTTATTCTGCTCACCACCCTCAGCACATCCTCTTTTTTAAGCTCCAGAACTCCACCCATCATAACACCTAGCGCTTGATCTCTCATGTTGTCAGACTGAAACATGAAACAGAACAGTTGTTATCAACTACAGAATCAAACAAACTGATATATCTGTGTTATAATTTCTGCATATATAAGCCAGCTGTCATATATCATTTTAATTTATTATTCCATACTTCTTTTCAAAAGTTCAAAAGTTTCTTATTCTCACCATCATTAATAATTTGTTAATTTTTTTTAACCATTAAAACAAATGTTTAAATATCTTTAAAATGTTAAGTAATTTTCAATTAAAATATTCAATTAATATTCAATTAATTTCAATTAATATTTCTGTAATGCAAAAGCAAAAATTTCAACAGCCATTACTCCAGTGATCAACGATCCTTCTGAGATCATTATAATATGTTGATTTGGTGCTCAAGAAACATTTATTATTATTATTAAATTTGAAAACATTTGCTTAATATTGTTGCTGATGCTGCAACACATACGACAAATAGAAAGTTTAATCTTTTGTAATAGATAAAGTCCCATTCTGATGATTTTAATGCATTCTTGATAGTAAAAAAGTGTTTTATTTAAAAAATAAATTACACTAAAGTTTTAGAGGACAGTTTATAAACTAACAAAAGCAAAAAAAAATTTCCATATGAATATATAATAAATAGATTTAAATTTAATTTATGAATAGATTCTTAATTTTTTTTATCTGTGGTTTATGGTGTAAAAGCAGATGCTTTGAGGTACAGTAATGTTATACCTTGGCCGCAAGCCTTTGCCGTTCGTCTTCCTCTCTTAGGTGTTCTTCTATTTCTTTCTGTTCGGGGGTGAGGTATTTCTCAACCTTGATCTATAAACACACACACATTTATCTGTCAGCCTCATTGTCCAAAATAATAAATCAGTGTTTGCCATAATTACATGAATTAAATATGAAATCGCTGTCAGTTTGAACGATTAAAAATGGTCTATGTTCAGACTTGTTAGACCAATAAAGATACAATAAATCCTGGATTAAATGTTATATAGAGACCGACTGTGTTACCTCTGAGTCGGTCACAGTAAGAGCTCTCTCAGGACACTCGTTATCCGTGAGACTAGGCTCCCACAGGGTCTCGCTGAGGTCCAGTTCGGTCATAATTTCAGAGATACGCTTGTTCTTCTCTCTAAGACGATGGATTTCTTGTTCCTTCTGCATGTAAACTGCCTCAAATTCTTTGTTGAACGTGCTCTTCACTTTGTAGATGACATCCTTCATTAAACAACCATGAAATACCTCAAATTAACAGTGGCATTTTTACTGCGCAAACTTTTTCTGTACTCAAAAGGGGATGCCAACACTCAAATGAAACATAAAACATCAAGTTCAGGTATCAAGTATAAACAAGAGAAGTCATCACCTTTAACAAAGTGATTTGGTTGATTTTCTGCTCTCTGATGTGTAAGTTAAACTGGCTGTAGAGAGAAGGATTGACGCCTCCGTACAGAGCACTCAGACTGCCAGTCAGAGCAGGACTCTCGCTCTCACCGTCTTCTGCGTCTTCTTCCTCTCCAGAGATTGCATTTAAAATCATCTCTTGAAGCTGTGGAGAATTTTTATATTATTTGTGTCAAATCTTGTGAAATAAGGTACTGTATCAATGTGTGCTACTATATATTCAGTATCTTTTTCTGAGGCTTTGGTTGCTATCTCTTCCAACAGCTGACTCATTATTGTTTTAGTAACGCGCTGTGCATATACATGTGAATTTTCCTGTTCAATCTGCCTCATGGTCTCAATCCTTTGAAGCTCTTCAAGTTCTTTTTCAGTGCGTTCCTTCATGGGATAGTTCTTCACCTCGTTTTCTGAATGAAAGGCCTGAGGGCGACACAATGTACACATTGACACTTGGCAGCTGTATAGTATTTCTAGTTCCAGGTAAGCCAGGTGAAACTCATGGATGTGGATTTCATTATAGTTTTTTCCCCTAAAACTGCTTTTCTTTTAGATTAGAGACCTTAATGGCTTTGCCTTTGACTTGCATGGAATCCCAGCATTCTTTCTTCAAGATCTCCCTCTGATAGCACTTAGCCAGATTCTCCATCTCAATCTCTTTCCTCACCTTAAACAGCATAAATAAACATGTGAATATGGTAGGGAAAAAAACCTTATATGAACTGATTTTTTTTTGACAGAAGATATGTAATTAATGCGAATGTAATTCATTTTCTCTCCATCATCTGTAAATAGTCATGTTTACCCTAGTAACTTCCTGTTTTCCCTCAAGCTGCATCTTCTGTTGCTCTTCTACATCCAGGTTAAATTCCTGGTGCTCAAGTTTCTCCATGTCTGGCAGGCTCTCATTCTCTTGCATCATTGCTTTGATCTGGAATGATCCAGAGACAATTAAGATTAACCTTTCAACTTCAAATATGTATATGGAAACAATAGTATGAAAGAGAGTATGATCCTTTCTCTTACTGTGTCACGAAGAACTTTGATGTTTTTTCTTAGGGTTTTTTTTGTCTCTGCATACTGCTGGGTCTCCTCTTGGAGAACCTGTTTGGAAACCACAGAGGTCATGATCTTATTATTAAATGATCAGTATTATCTTTCAATATTTAAAAATATATTATTTGTAATGTTTGTGGAAACCAATATCATAATCTTTCAAAAGTTTAGAATTTATAATATTTTGTAAAAATCTTTTTAAATAAGTCTGCTTTCAAGACAGTATTTATTTGACAAAAAATATACTAAACCATAAATATTTTCACAATTGATTCTGATAATACAAATATAATAAAAAAAAAATACTTTTTTATTTCTAATGTTGCATTAGGATATAACACCTTTCCCTGTAGCACACAAGTTTTAATTATTCTGTATAAATATATTTTGTAATCTTAGAAACATTTTTCTCCTGGAGGCCTGTGACTAACCTGAAAAGAATTACCTGCTGGCAACAAATAATGCTATATTGCATAATTGATAACAAAAACAAGGCAATAGATAATTAAACAGCAACACATAAATACATTTTGACATTAAGACACTAACCGCATCTAGTTTTCCATCAAGCCATGTAGAACTAGCTGGGGACACAAAATAGTTTTCCACTTGTTCAGCTTCATGACTCATCTTTCCCTGCAGGAAGAATTTTATGGCAGTTTTGAATTCTGTGTCCCAAGCTACAGAACTTCTCCACAGTAAAACTGCTTAACCAGGTACAATATTGTACATAAATATTTTTTAAACAGCATAAAACACTGTGTTTGTGTACAGTACTTCTCCTGTATGAAAGGATGAACATCTGGTCAGGGATTGTGTCTGTGGATCCCACGAAGTCATTTCAGAGAGAACCGTATTCTCTGAGGATACCACTGATTCAAAAGAATCAGCAACTAACTGAGCATTCTGGGTAGCTGCATTTGCTTTGCCGGCCCCAGAAAGCTTTAACCTGTTGATTTTAAATGCATTGTAAAAACAAAAATGAATCAGGTCCAGCTTCAATGGCATTTAAAAAAGAGACAATATTGCTGTAAATCAAAGCTCTATTTGGCTGTTTAATATTTGTTGAGAGCCCTGAGCTCACCTGAGCCTGCTGCAGACAAGTGAGCCGTCCCTCAGGCCCGAGGTGATGAGGGTCTGACTGTCTGGGGTGAAACAAACAGATCCGACTCCACCCTGCCAACATGAGTGGCACTGAAGCTGCACACACCTGTCCTGCATGTTAAAAGCACGCACATTTACATACTCATAACATATTTGGGCAGTTTCAGAGAAACGTGTTTCTCCTAGCCCAGTACTCATGAACATGGATGAACTTACAGAGATTGGTTTTAACAAACAATACCATTGTTGAGACATCGCAAATGCGCAGCAGTCCATCCCTGCCAACTGTTGCCAGCCAGGTTTGATGTGGGGAGAGCTGGAGAAAAGCAGGACTCAGTAAGTGCCCCCCTGCCTCCTTTTCTAGGATCAGCTGAACTGCTTCATGTGCATTTGCTTCATTCTGTATATCACATGAGAAGCAGTTAGGAACAGTGTCAAAACCACAAAATAAAACTGTCATCAGACTATGGGTGTTGTCTATTCTTATACCACCTCAGGGATACAAAAACTTTGCAAGGCTTTTCTCTGTTGGCAGTAACCAAATATCTTGTTTATGGCCAGGACACAAGAGCAGAGAGTGTGAGGAATCTCATATAGGCAGCTGTGCAGGACATCTTTACACAGACGGCCATAGACATCCACACTACCTGGCGAGTCTGGAAGTGGCACAACATTATAAGAAGGAGTGCTGTAATTTTGGAATGTTATCAATTTTTTAGAGAAGTAATATAGTGTGTTTTGTGTTTTCCTGATACCTGTAAGTTGTTGCACCAACAACGTCAGTAACACAAGCACATTCCCCTCTTTTATTTCTCTCTCTGTCTTGCTGCATAGCACCAGCACTTTGACCTGTTTACTTTCCATGAGGTACTGGGTGGAAAGGTTTACAATGGCACCTGGAGCCTCTGGAAGAATGTAAAATGACTTTTTAGAATTTACTTTAAACAGCAGAAATAAAAGTACAATATAATACAGTTCAAAAGTTTGGGGTGATAAGATTTGCGAATGTGAATGTTTTTTAAAGAACCCTCTTGCTCACCAATTATTTTATGTTGTGATCAAAAATATAGTAAACAGCAATATAATGAAAAATCATTAACACAAGAAACTGTTCATTATTATCATATTGCATTTTTTGTGGAATTCATGGTGTATTTTTCATGCCCAAAACAAAATCTCACAAACCCCAAATAGAGAGAACTGATCAGAAAAGCATATATAACAATTACCAATCCATCCAATAATTTCAAATCCTTTTGATGGCCTTGCGTTCAGTACAAAAATCCTTGCATCTGAGGCTCCGGTGATTAAGAAGTTTCCACCTTGATCAAACCTGTTAAACAAATATAACATACAGTCGTCTCAACATTCAGTTCACAATGCCCCAATTCACAAGAAATATGATAACAAATAATCACAGTGCTGTGAAACTTACACCAAATGGTCTACAGGGACATGGTAGAGATGAACTCTGTGAACTAGTCTGGGGTTTTGTTTTGTGGTCATTTCCACAAACAGAACGTCTCCAGTGCCTGTTCCTACAACAACATACTGTGCTATAGGGCAGCATGCCAAACTGGTCACCTGAAGTAAAGTCAAACCAAACACGGATTTAAGTAGAGCAAACGTATTCACCCGATTTGGGAAAAACAATTACTGTCAGGTCGTATAGTAGCTCCAATTATAGCACTAACATGTATTTGCAGAGAGATGGACCCCATGCAAAGTCCATCATCCAGGGCCCACAGCTGTACGTCTCCTGCTTCTCTGACTGACTGCAACAAGGAAGATACAGACCCCTTACTATTTTCAGTAATATTTCTTTCAGTATTATATATATTGAATACTAATAAATAATAATACTAAATAATAATAAATATTAAAATACACTATATACTGTATTTTTATATTTATATTGTAATACTAATACTATTATAATATGTATCAATACGATATATATATATATATATATATATATATATATAGTGATTGATTGATTGATTGATTAACCACATGTTCTTTTACCAAACAAATGCTTCTGTCAGTATATAATGGTGCAACAGCCACAAAGTCTCCACAGAGTACATCCAGAACTTTGACAATTCTGTCATTCACCAGTGGTTTTAATCTGTAAACACAGCCCTGTGAAGCAAAACCGACATTTAATAATTATGTTTCTCAGCATTGCCTTTATTGTGTTGCATTGCATTCTGGCATAAATATAAGAATATTGTGAGTTTTTAAATCATGACATTTTTTTTTATATTCATTAAATATTACATTTATATAATGTATGTTATAATGGCATTGTTTTACTTTAATAGTATTTTAATATGAATCATAAAAATACACTAAAATCACAGAATATAAACACTTACTGTAGTAGAAACTATCAGCAGTGTCTCACCACCAGGAGAAAAGCATATAGTCGAGGCTGCCTCATCCAAAGCCCAAGTCTGCACTACCTCCAATTTGTTTCCTTTAATTTGTATATTTCGTAAAATGCCTTCCTGTAATAGGTTTTAAAATGCTCTTCAGTTTGTATAAAATTACGTCTCATTTGAGAACAGATTAATGCACAGTTTTTAGGACTCATAGTGTGATTATTAATTCTATTTCTTACCATTCCTGCAGCAAAAATATTACAGTCTTGTAGTACTAAGCTCTGGAAGCTGCCTTCTTGAGGGGATGTTTTACTCTCATCTGTGATGTAAAATAATAACTAATGCAATCAGATCAAGCTTTCAATTAGACAAGGAACTAAATTAAATCTAAAAGTCATTGTAGTTAAGAAAAAAAGTGAAATTCAGAAAAAAGTTCTGATTTGAAATGAATCAGGTATGATTTACCTGTGGGATTCGATTCAGTTTGAGGTTTGCACAGGACAGAGACAAGCAAAGTATCAGAATTCACACAAAGCAGGAAACCTTCCCTGGAACCAACATATAGGTCAGAAGAAGTTGACCAGCAGATGGCACTTGGACACAGTTTTGGATTTATTTCTTTCAAAGGCTGCTGGGACATAAAAAAACATGATGTTGTGACTCTGAAAAAATCAAGTTTTATGTAAACATTTTGATATGCACTTTTAATTGATTATAAAATATTATATCACAAAAAAATCACTTAATAGGGCACTAATAAAAACAAAAAACTAAAAAATCTTCAGGAGTACTAGTATATGAGAAAACAAAGAGACTAGAGAGACAAACCATACCACAAAATCATCAGCTCTGTCTCCACTCAGTCCAGCGATTGCTGAAATGGGCATCTGAGGACCTAAGTGTGTCAACTTCCTACTGAGCATATAAGACAGGTTTGCTTTACACTCAGTGACTGAACCATCGGCTGTGGGGAGGTCGACAGCACTGGCAAGAAAACATAAAGAAAAGATAATGGGGAAAATAAACACTCTCTGTGCATTAATCCTAACGTTGTTATATGAAATCCATATGTAAATAACAGTGACATCTGCTGGAGAGACACCCTACCTAGGCTTCATCAAATGATAGTTGTCACATCTTTCAACGTTCCAGATAGTAAGGGACCTCACATTGATAGCACCAATTTGACACCAGTTCATGGGGTTAAAAACCAATGCTGTGACATCCTCTCTAAAGAGTGGATGGTTACAAAGAGGAGTGCTGCTCTCCCAGTTCCTAAATAGTGGATATTAACTTGTTAAAACATGTAAGATTTAAATAATTGCTGAAGCAAATGTTAGACTAATATAAAACATGCATTTTACCATAATGAGATGGTGTGATCGGGCATGGAGGAAGCACAGACTAAATAAGGGCCAGTGTCACACAGTGCCAAAGCTGTATAGCCAAGTTTAGCTGTGGCTAAAAACATAAAAATACATTTTATTCATACATTAATTCATTATTACAATAATGTCATTCATTTATAAAGGTTTGTATGCACTAAAACAGTTAACTACACTCAACTACGATCAGCTATAGTAACTTGTTCTTCAAGGAAACATAGAAAATGACTGACCTTTCAATTCACACATCTGCTCAAGCTCTGGAAAGTTGTAGACAAAAATGGAAGGATAGAGTTTGAGGTCAGAGAAGGCAAGACACTTGCGATGACCACTGGCTGTAAAGGCCCCAATACCAGAACCAGGACTCTGCAGTGTCTTCTTCGACTTAGTTTCCATATTAAGGAAAACAACGAAGTTCCCGCAGGTGTAGCATGTTGTTTTCTTGTCGACAAATCTAAATGTGCCATTGTTGATTCCTTGCACCCAACTTACACACAGTTATAAAAAATAAAAGTAGCATTATTTACTATTTATTTTGTATGAATTTTTAGAATACACAAATTTTATATAGTTTGTGTCTTTTAAAGTTAATTTTCTCTAACAGATTTTGAAATTCGTACGTTTAAAAGGCATTTACATTATAACACACAGTTTCCAGCGTGCGCTGTATACACGAGTATTTTCTGTTCAGTGCTAGGTGGCTAGCTATGATACTGATGAAGAACGTGTTTGTCCAAACAGCATTACTTTGCAGACTCCAAATAAATAATCTGCTATGAAACAGGGTTAAAGACTGTGCAGGTTTTCTTAAAGAAATGATTCGTGACTCACCGAACTTCCAAGTTTCCCAGGACATCCATTTGAATCCGTCAGCTCACCCTCTGAGCTTGCATGTGTTTCCATAGCAACCCAAAGCACGCAGACTTGAGAACCAAACATTTCATGTTGATTAACTTTATCAATTACATTACTTAATTTGTTTTAAGGTTGTGCTACACATAATACAATATCACATATAATAAACATCACATAATATAACAATATGACATATCGTATGTATGGTACACACACAAATCTACCAAAAAACTTATATTGTTTCTATATTCCACACAGACACACACAATTGTTGTTTTTTTATGTTTAAAAAATTTTGTTTTATTTATAGTATTAGGTAGTTTCGAAGAACATTAAAAAACATATATCTTTACAAACGCGACGAATAAAACAACAACAACAATAAAAAGAGTATTAAAAATAATAATAATAATAATAATAATAATAATAATAATAATAATAATAATAATAATAATAAATTGCCAATGTAGTTTGTTTAATTTAACGACGTCATTCTATACGCTTTGTTTTATCTTTGCAGGAAAAAAAAGGTACTGGTGACTTTTATTTTGAAAGTGTGTTCGAGGCGGATTTTGAAAGGGAAATCAGTATCGGATTCACAAAGCGTTTCAGTGGGAACCTTCAAACCTACAATGTTGGGAACGGCGTCGTGAGTAATAAAGTAATGTCCTGCAAAAGCGAAAGGACAACATTGTCCATTAACTAATTGAATGATCGGTAAATACCTCCCGCGGCTACTGTTAGCCCCTCGTATATGTCGTTTAACTTGACAGAATGTCGTTTTTTCACAAGGTTTGCTTGCATTTCAAATAATTAGCTTAGTTAGCCAGCCACGGGCGTTGGTTAGCTTAAATTTGTTAGTGCTGTGACGGCTCCTGCAGTGCCTAGATCACGCTGATCACTGTAAAGGTTGTTTTAGCATGTGTACCAACCAATTACGCTCCTTAATATCAGTTCGTGCCATGTAAGTTACAGTAACGTAGTACGTGCGAATCAGCACTTAATTTGAGGAAGTAGCTAGCCTGCATATCGACGACGAGGAATGGAGGGGCTGTGTTATAAAAAGCCACTGAGTTCCCTATCTAGACGGCACCGTCTGCGCGTTCGAACAAAGCTACGCTTGCGCTCTTGCTGTCTTTCTAGGCAGCTCCCTAGGTGTTGAAACGGAGCCAAACTGCAATTCCTCGTCACTGACAGCTTTATGATTAACACTCGTTTCCCTAAAATAGCTAAAGAGGGCCATGCAGCTCTCACACGAACGACGCTGCCTTAAGAATGTATTTGTATATATTTGTATTGTACATTTGCATTTGGCAGCATTACTTCCGTGTGTGGTGGGCTGTGGGTGGGTCTAGTGGACTTTGAAAACCTGTTATCTCGGTTTGCTGTGTAGCTCTCCAGAGATTATTTATGTGTGTGTGTGTGTGTGTGGGATAAGTTGAGGGAGGTTATGCAGTGCAGGCTGATCTGCTTACATGTTTGCAATCAGGGCCCTTGCTTGTGTTCTAAGCTGATCTTTTGTCACCCAAGCCAAGTGGGGTTTTTTTTTGTTTTTTTAAGGATCAACTCAGCTTTCCCTTTTGCAAACTTGTCTCTCCGCAGGTGAGTGCTGGCTAAATGATAATGGCACACGTTGGGGCAGTAGTCGCAGCAATGGCTGGTGTGATGGCCATTCTGCTTCATTCTTCCATACACAAGATTGAGGAAGGACATTTAGCTGTGTATTACAGGTGAGTGTAAGGAAGTTGCATTGAAAATATGCACAGGTTTTATGCTGCTTGTGTTAATAATTAATAAAATACCTGTAATATAGTTGAAGTTTGAAGGTGTTAAAGGCATAGTTGATTCAAAAAAGCACATTTTTTGCCCACGCCTGTGCGACCTCTTTCTTCTGTGGAACATTAAGAAAATGTTTTTGGATATCAGTGGTCACCAAAATTATCTGATTATCAACCTTCTTTACAATATTTTCCTTTTGTGTCCCAAAGAATAGTGTAACTCATAGGTTGAAATGACACAAGGTTGAATAAATGATCATTTTTAATTTGAATTTTTGGGTCAGCTTTCTCTTTAGGTAACTTCACCACCGCTTTAGGTGAAGTTTTAATATTTCTACACAAATTAAATAATGTCTTATTTATCATTCATATAATTAATTTGCATCCTAAATCCTCAAGTTCATGTTTCCTCCTTTTTTTTCAGAGGAGGAGCTTTGCTTACATCCCCTAATGGCCCGGGTTACCATATAATGCTGCCTTTCATCACTTCATACAGATCAGTACAGGTACAAATGTCATGAATTTACACTTAGCCAGGTAAAAACATGAATTCTTGTTTTATTAAAGCTGTATACATTGCATATAATGTACTATTATCATCTTTGCATTTACATTGATGCATTTAGCAATAGTTTTCTATTAGAAAGCTAGAACTGAAATCAAGCTACAATATCGTTAAAGAGGCTTTTTTTTTTTTCTTAACGTTTGTGTTCTGTTTATAGACAACCATGCAAACAGATGAAATAAAAAATGTGCCTTGTGGAACCAGGTAATTCTTTGTGTTGTTATTATATATAAAAATTTTTTTACATATATTTCCTGCAGCTCTGGAAAATGAAAATAATAATTTCTTTGTCTTCCGCAGTGGGGGTGTCATGATTTATTTTGACAGAATTGAGGTGGTCAACATGCTGGTTCCATTAGCAGGTAAGGGCCTTAAAGGAGAAAATATTCTGTCGTTATTTACTCAAACCTTCTTCAAACCTGTATGACTGATCACCTCCTTGAGATGTTAGGCTTTGACAAATAAAGGTCACGCTCTCGTTTTTTTTTTTTCATAGTGGTGGACATAGTGAAGAACTACACAGCAGATTATGACAAGACGCTAATCTTCAACAAAATCCACCATGAGTTAAACCAGTTCTGCAGTGTGCACACACTACAGGAAGTCTACATAGAGCTGTTCGGTAAGTCACTGATATGTCAAACAGTTTATTCAGCGATGTATATTGTGAACGTTCAGTTGTTTATATGAATGCGGCGGTTTCTGCTGTGTCATTAGTTTTGCCTCTGCATTTGTGTCATTTTTGTTTGACAGACATAATTGATGAGAACTTAAAGACTGCTCTGCAGAAGGACTTGAATTCTATGGCTCCTGGTCTCACAATTCAGGTATGGTTTTTATCTCTGTGGTTTCAGTTTTGACTTGAGCAGAATTATATGATTTTATAATATTTTGCAGGCAGTGCGAGTCACCAAACCTAAAATTCCTGAGGCAATCAGAAGAAACTATGAGCTAATGTGAGTGAATATATTTTTCTGTACAATTTGATTGAATGAGTATCTTAGTTTAACTCCATATTGTTTTTATTAAAAAAAAATTGTTTATCTTTTTTAAAGGCTTGAGCAGTTTTAAGCATTTTTTTTACTCTTGTTTATCCTTACAATTTATAATTTATTAAATTTAATATATTATATATATTATTTTTAATATTTATTTGGGGTTGGTAAAATATTTTTGCCTTTTTGAAGTCTTTTAATCTTACCAGAGACACAAGCACAGAAACAGTAATATGTAAAATATTATTACAATTTTAAAGAATTGTTTTCCACCTAAATACATTTTAGTGTCACATGATCCTCCAGAAATCATTCTAATATGCTGATTTGGGGCTCAAGAAACTTTTAATTTTTATTTTTTTAAGATTTTACTGAAAAATAAAAAAAGTTCAGAACAGAATTTATTTGAAATAACAATCTTACCTAACATTATAAATTGTCCTTGGATGCATCTGTCTATGGTTTTCATCTAAATTTCCCTCATTTGCAGGGAAGCAGAGAAGACCAGGCTGCTCATCACTGCTCAGACACAGAAAGTGGTGGAGAAGGAGGCTGAAACTGAGAGAAAGAAGGCCATCATAGGTGAGTCTAAACTTCCAAATATAATGCTGACCGTGTATAGAGTCACGGTTTGTCCTCATTCATTTTGTGTGTTGCTCTCGTTGCAGAGGCTCAGAAAGTGGCTCAAGTGGCGGAGATTCACTTCCAACAAAAAGTGATGGAGAAGGAAACCGAGAAAAAGATCTCTGAAATTGAAGGTCTGGTTTATCTACTGAGAATTTTCTTAGCATGTGCCATGCAGAGCATGTTGCTCATCACACACATTTATTTTTGATTGTAACAGATGCTGCTTTCCTGGCAAGAGAGAAGGCAAGAGCAGATGCAGAATTTTACACTGCTGCCAAATTTGCAGAAGCCAACAGGGTAAAAAAAAATATTTTATTTAATTTTCACATTTAACTATTTAATATAAATATATGAAATATTATTTTAGAACTAGTTTTTAATGAAATGTAAAAATAAAAAAAAATCTCTTTTCTTTAGGTTTAAAGGAATAGTTCACCCAAAAATTCAATTTGCCTGAAAATGTACTCGGCGTCAGGCCATCTAAGATTTAAGATGAATCGCACAAGATTAATCTAATCATGACAAACTACATATCGTTGGAAAGTTCTAAGATTCCTAAATAGATATTTTACCACTTTTTTGTTAAATTAATATATTACTTTTCCTATATAATTGCAAAAAGAGTGCTCATTTAGACCTTTGTCACAGAAAGTTTTAGTTGCTTTTTTCCCTATCACGCTTTAGAAATCATCACTTGAATTTTCAGATGCAATGTTTTCATCTTTTCAAAATCTATTTTAAAATCAGACATTGCATTGCCTTAAAATGGTACATCAAAATCATATTACAAAATGCTTTCATTCATGAATTATAAAAATATAAGTTTGTATAGTGCTCTGTTCAAACTGTGAGTATTAAGGGATTAACACATTTTCTGGCTAAAAAAATGCAAAATTTCCCCAAATCTGCTTTAATTAAAACCTACGTCTTACCTACATCTCAGATGGTCTGAGTACATTTTAAGCAAAATACTCATTTGGGTGAACTATTCCTAATTCACAAACTAGTTTAAAAGGATTGTTCACATTCAGTTGCTGGTCCCCTTTGACTTGCATAGTTTTCTCAAATCAATGGGGACCAGTAGCTGATGGTGAACTAGGTTTGAATGTAAATGGTTGTTTACTTTTAAGTGCATATCCGTACAATCTAATCTGTACAAAAACAGATTTTGTGTGAAATATTCTCAAACTTTTCAGTTTACCCAAAGCTCAAATATCCTTTAACCTCAACTATATTAAATAAGCACCTATAGGAGTCTTTAGCTGTTATAGCGATACTAGTGTCCATTCTAAACACATGGAGTCACACACACATCTCTTTAGCAGAGATCATTACTCATGTCATTTGTCACACCACTGTCTCCCTCCTCCACAGCTGAAGCTGACACCAGAGTATCTAGAACTGATGAAATATCAGGCTATCGCCGCAAACAGCAAGATCTACTTCGGTCAAGACATCCCAAACATGTTTGTAGACAACAGTGCCTCCCGTCCGACCGCAGGCCAGGGTGCAGCAGACTCGGCCGAGCAGCTGGAGGCCCTGAGTATGAAAGAGAGTCTTAAGAAAGCCTCTAAGCCCAAAGCCACAGAAATCCACTGAGGGGCCTGAGAGCTGTCCACCCCCTCTTCCTCTGCTGTTTCTCTCTCTCTCTCTCTCTATCTCTTTGTGGGGCATGGGTGCTTGTGAGGCATGCTGACATGGATACTTTTCACTCTTCTTCTGCAGTGGGGTTGGGTGCTTGGCTAACTGTGCTTCGAGTCAGTCAGCTGAGGAGACTGACACACAGAGCCTGTGGTTTTCCAGCAGTCACTTGTGGACTAAAAAGGAATGTCCAGGAACTGTGCTACTGAATATTGCCAGGTCGAATTGAAGCGATCCAAATCCTCTCCCTGACTCTCACATCAGCATGCTTTTTTTCCCGCTTTTTTTGCTCTCAACTTTCGCTTGTTTTGCAAATTCATGCTAATTACTTGGCAGATGCATCTGTGTGAAGTATGTGAACATTTCGAGGTTTACCTTTTATGTGTTGTCTTTTACATAACTGGAATTATAAGGCATCACACTAATTGAGATCAAAGGCGATGGCCAATGCTGTTACCATCAGATAAAACTCATTTTGTAGCCAAAACTTGTCATCTACTTTTCATTCATATGTTGTTTAAAAGATACTTCATCCTAGCATCAAGTTTAAATTCTGTCATTATTTATTCGCCCTCATGTCAGTTTTTTATTTAACATTAAAACTTTTTTCTACTGAAAAAAGGTAGTCACGCTGTTCATGGCAACTTGAGGGTAAGTATCTGATGACAGAATTGTAATTTTTAGGTAAACCATCCCTGTATAAAACCTTCATTTCCATCACCACTAACTTCATTATCACTAAAATCTTAATTTAGTCCAGCCACATCTGCAGAGATCAGTGGCTTTTACATCTCTGTGTAAGAATCAAATGTTTTAAAATCATCCCTGCTAGTTTCTTAATGATCTGTGATTGAGAATTTTGACACCTGAATACTTTGGTGTGAGTTTAATTTAATATAATGTCAGAAATAGTTGGTTTGGTATAGTGTTGTGTAGTGTGTTAGTTTGTTGGTGCCCTGTGCCTGTTTTTGAATTGTTGGTTCTTAGAAGGTGTCACACTGAACAAGGGTATGTGGCTTTCATAAAGTTTCATAAGACGTCAAAGCTTTGATCCAGGGCTCCAGCCTTTGAAATGCTACGAGATGGATAGCTAATGGATTCTATATAGTTGAGTCTGTTGCTTTATGACTGAAAATGCCTTTATGATTTTAGTTAAACTTGCTTGTTTTGTCATTACTGGAAGGAGTTTATTTCAAAGGGAATTCAGTAACAATAAGGGCTGCTGTATTATTAGACACTATTTGATGGGTAAATGCATTAATGATCAGATGTTGTAACAATATATTACTGCATGCTAGATGATTTTCTGAAGCCTAAAAAACTTCACCACTAGGGGAAGCCGGTGCTCTTTAAGAATCAAACTAGGCATCAAAGACCTCTGTGACTCAAAATCATAATAATAATAACAATAATAATAATGCATTAAATCGAACCATCCAAGTAAGGCTTTGAATAGTGTCTATTAGTACTATCTCTCAGGAAAAGAGACATGAATGACCTGGAGTTTTTTTCACCCTACATCAAATATAAGTTGTAAAATCAGATATAAGGTCATGTTGTCTGTGTATATCTATCTGTCACAGCACATAGTCTTACATCCTCTACATAACTTTTCCATTAAAGAGACATGCATTTATTTAATACAGTTAGGCTTCTCCCATTTCTCCTTAAAATTGACTTTTGTTCTTTTCCTTCAGAGAGTTTAATTGTCTCAAAAGTTTTGAAGCAATTCGCAAAGCTTTTTCTGTGATTCTTGTGGCTGATTAAATAAGAGAGGACAGAACTTGACTGCCCTGGAATAAACCCACTCTGTGAATGTCACTTTTTTTATGTCAGCATAATTTAAGTTCCTAATTTTAAAACATTTATATGCAAAATTTATAAAATTTTGACAATGTTCAGTTCTGTGAAATAAAACCTATTTTGATACCATTAAAACGACTGCTTTCTTGGTGTTGCAATAGTGTCATCATACCGTTCTTGTCTTGAACATCAAGGAAGTGTACACCATGTCCTATTAAGGAAATTTCGAGATTAGATTGTGTCATGAATTAAGTGTGCTTAGTTTATTATTAGTTCGTTATATTTCCCTGAAATAAGAAATAGGAATGTGATCTTATGCATGTAAGAACTAATTTAAATATTAGAACTTAAGCATAAGTGCATGCAATGGTTGCCACCATGATGGATATTCAAGGTGCCACTCTTATTTGACTCTTTTGAGAATAATCTGATTCTCATGCAGTTATTCTCCACTTGATGAATACCAACAACTAGTTGTCTGTTTGCTTTGCAAAGAAACTCAAGAGGGGTATTTGTCTAAGTCCAGGAAATGTCAAAAACTCCATCACCAAGTAACAAACTAGCCTGCTTCAACTTTTTTTGATGTGGGACTCAGACTTACTAACAGTACATGAGTAGAAGGACAAAGGAAGGAAACAGTCACTCCAGGAAGTGGGCAAAAAGGTCTATGTGTCCAGCTGACCTTAGAGAGAGAACAGAAGCTTGATCTCCCCCAGGAACTCCTGAGTAAATATCAACCATTTAGATCTGGTCACCAGACTGAGTCAATCCCCAGACGCAGAGTACATTTCCTGTTCCTAACAGTCAATTTAGCATTAGGACTTAGAGACTGGATAAAAAGACAAAAAGTACTCCAATCAAAGTGTTAAAATGTGATTGTGTGTCCAGGATGTACTGCATATTTCCTTCCTTCACTACTCATCAATGATTTATAGGAAGTAACTCCACCAAAGCTGAAGGTGGGAGGTGAATTGTGGTATATTGCAGATTCCATTAAATCTTACTTGACTTAAATATTGTTTACTCCTGAAATGAACATTTGTATTAACCTAAAACGTTGAACAAAGTTCACCGGACAACAAGATTTTTATGACTCCCAAATGACTGATACAGGAAACATCACTTACACAGTCTTACTCAGCACAGGGAAGGTGGCCAACTTTTCTTTCCATAGTTCACTGAAATGGAATGAAAATAAGCCACATGTGCAGCGTTAGATGAAACATCCATAACCCTTTTATTTATTTTTACTAGAAAAACTAGGTCATCAGCTTAGCAGGACACATACCCGTTTGTTTTCTTCTGTTTTTGTAGAGTTGATGGCAAATGTGTGACCTGCCTACATCCACTGCAGGAAGGGCAGTGCCCAGGTTTATTGTTTGAGAGACTCTGGCGTAAAGGACTGCCATGTTCCCATGACAACTGTGATGAGATTTATGAATTGCTAGCAGCAGCCCGAACAATTGTGTTCTGTGTTCAGTCTGGCTCATCGCCCTGCTCTGTCCCCTGAAGCACCATGCTGCCGGAATTTACCAGGGAGTCATGGGGCAGCTTCTATAAGGACATGATAGATGATAAGCCTGGCTTCTCTCAACCAGCTCTGATTAGCACAATAATGCAGGCCAGTCTAAGGGGATTTCTACAAGGTTAAATCTCATTTTGTGACTCATGACGTTGTGGTTTTAACAGAATAGATATAGCAAACTATAGATAGAGTCATGGCCAAAATTGTTGGCAGGCCTGACATTTTTCTCACTGAAGTATTTCTCAAAGAAACGTATTGCATTAACTCATGTTTTGCTATACACATGTTTATTTCCTTTGTGTGTGTTGGAACAAAATAAAAAGGGAGGGTAAAAAGCACATTTGACAATGTCACACAAAACTCCAAAAATGGGCTGGACAAAATTATTGGCACCCTTAACTTATATTTGGTTGCACACCCTTTAGCAAAAATAACTAAAAGCAGTCGCTTCCTATAAGCTTCTTACACCTCTCATCCAGAATTTTGGACCACTCTTCCTTTGCAAACTGCTCCAGGTCTCTCATATTGGAAGGCCGCCTTTTCCCAACATCAATTTTAAGATCTCTCCACAGGTGTTCAATGGGATTTAGATCTGGACTCATTGCTGGCCACTTCAGAACTCTCCAGCGCTTTGTTGCCATCCATTTCTGTGTGCATTTTCAAGTACGTTTGAGGTCATTGTCCTGCTGGAAGACCCGAGAGGCGCCAACAATTTTGGCCATGACTGTAGCAAGTGAACCAAAACTATTTTGAATGGTTATAAAAAAATATTTTGCATTATATACACATATAACACCTTTGGGGTCAGTACTTTTTTATTTTAATCAAATAAGCCTAAAAACATTCTTGAAAATATTAAGCAGCACAACTGTCTCTAACACTGATGATATTAATAATAAATGTCTCTTTAGTGCCAAAAATGCATATCAGAATGAATTTCTTAATTCATTTAGCTAGTATTAGAGTGATTTCTGAAGGATAATATGAGACTGAAGGCTGCTGCACATTCAGCTTCGTAATTTCTTGCCAAAATGAGTTTTTACTTGTATCTGGCATTTGGCAAGTGTTAATGTGCATATGTGTCGGCTTCTCTTATCTTGCCAAAGGAAGAAACTGTTATCTTACTGCTTGCACAAGCCTTTACTCATACTTAGTGCAGGTCTGTTTTTAAAGGGTGAGACTTGAAAGCAATGCTTTGAGGTTTGTTTTACCCCTGGGTATGTCATAGGGTTAACATCTCTCCCTGATAACACCTGTCTGAAATCACTCACTCCGTTTCTCACTCCAAGACCGTTCCCATGCTTGTCATCAATTTCCTCCAGGACTAGTTAATTTCAACACTTAAATTAGTCCGTCTTCAATCCTGCACATGTCTACAATAGTAATCAGTAAAGTATTTGTCTTTATTGTATCAGCCAGGATGCGTCCCATTTAGACTAACAGATTATTCACTGATGGATCATGTTTCTGATGCCAGCAGACAGCTTGTTTACAGATCACAAAGGTGAAAAGTTCAACAGAGAACACAGATTGGGTTATGTGAACATCTGCGGTTATATACAGCAAGGATGCGAAAGAAACATCCATGCAAGTCAATCCCCAAGTACGTTTATGGATCTCTCTCATCTTCAGATGTCATAAAAAAAAGGGACTGTGTGTTGGAAAACACAATAAAAATGCCAATTACCTGTTATAAAATGACATTTTTATTTACAGAGCATTTTCGTTACAGTTTGATTACCATGTGGTTTTCATTGCATTACAAACTCCTCCCTCATTAATCTTCCAAGAGTCATTTAAACAACATAAAAGAAAAAAGGCTTCAGACAGTCATGTCATGGTCTGAACAGAAACAGATGTACTGGGGATAGTAATCAAGACTATCCAATACAGCTGAACTCTTTCAAACAAATGTTTTTTTTTCTTCACTGGAACTGTACCATCACATTTTTATGAATTTACTATGCAGTGTCATGCCTTGAGTTTTGTTTGTTTTTACTGTGTGCAAAACAAAACAACACAATTGTCATGACATTTTACACGTCTTTACTTGACCCGATGATCTCAACCTTCCAAATGTTGGGAAACTGCCATAATGAACGATTAGGCTGAACGTCTCTACAGCGCAAACGCAAACAGCACAGCGGTTAATAACTTTTAGTTTGCAGGCTTACTATTATACGTTGCTCTTAAAGGAATATTCTGGGTTCTGTGCAAGTTAAGCTAAATCAGCAGCATTTATGGCTTAATTTTGATAACCACAAAAAACTAATTAAAAAAAATCTAAGCACTTACAATCAGCGTTTGGGGTAACATTACAAATTGCACAGATATTTTTTTTAATGCATTAATTTATAAGAACGTATGAGCTTGTCTATGTGAGAGAATCTCATGGAGAAATCAATACAAAGGAACACAACCGCACACAGAAGAAAAATAAAAATGTATGTTCGTTTTTTTATATTTATAACATACAACCTAGTTAAGCAACATGACAACCAGGAAGTACCTTGAAAACCATGATAGCAAATTTAACAAAAATTAAGAGATAATTTGAGTAGTTAATATAGCTACAATTTAGTTCAGAATTTGAATTTACTAAAAGGATTGGCAAATGTTTTTGCTCCATTTAGTTAATGAAAATAGCTCCAAACAGATAACGGCTGATAAAGGGCTGGGCAGAGACACAGTCGAGAACCAGGCAGAAATCGGGGCAGACAGTGAGAGTCACAGTCACAGAATACAAGCAAGGGTTGGGGCAGGCAACAAACAATCAAAACTAGGGAACAACAGTTCAAATCACAAAACAAGAAACAAGCACAGGTAGAAGAACACTTACAAATGACGAACGGGACAAATGAAGACTTCAGCGGCGGCAGTGTGGCTTAAATGTGTGTGTGTGTTAATGAGGTGCAGGTGTGTGCAAATAATCAGTCCCAGGTATGAGGCAGTATGGGAAATGGAGTCCTAAGGGAAATGGTTAGATTTAAATTTTAAATTTGGCAAACCACTAGCCACAGTGGCTGGTGAGCAAAAAAGTTAATGTCAAGCCCAGATGACAACATAACAGTGTAAACACTGACATCTTGCAAATGTTTTTTTGAACAACCTTGGATCTCCAATAATATATAAGTTTTAAGAGAATTAATGTACTTTCATAAAATGACAAGCTTCACATTACTGTCCAAACAAAATGTGTTTTCTTTCACCGCAAGTGCCTAGTCATTTCTGATTTTTTATATAAAGAAGGTTCAAATATTTTTCTCTTGATTGAGCTCAATGTGTACCCAAAATATTCAGAATGATAAATAACTGCAAAAACATACAACTTGAAACATACAACTCTGAAAGGAGTTGTGCATAAAGCATGATGACAAATAAAACATTTGCCGACCAGATTTCTTTGAAGTGTAAGCACTAAACACGCACACTCGAAACAGCCCCTAAAACGGCAGTGAAGTAGTAAACGCTTTCATTTGAACAACTGTGGAAAAACCTCCCTGAAGAGGTGTACCTGCAGTACTTTAGTTTATGTTTTCTCTATTGGACTGGACTGGATTGGACTCTTTAAAACTGATGGTCTTAAAAATGAGACATTGTTATAGACCAGAGGGAATACCACACTCATTCTCTCTTTATGAGAACAACTCCCATTCCAGACGTTCTCACAGTGTGCTTCCTATACTGTCTGCATGCTGAGGGGCTCCGGCATGCTTTTGACTGTAATTCAGTGTGACTCAGAGAGCTTTAATGCTGCTTTACCACCCAAAGATCCAACCCCCAAGTTCTACTGGTCTCTTTCCGAGAGCGCAGCTTGAGTCACCAGGGAGCTCTGAGAACTTTATGGACACATGTGAAATACTCAGAGCATCAGCTTCTTATAATTATTTCCCATGCTAAACTCTGTTTCAGGATTCATATTCAACCAGTTATAAGAAATTAATCATAATTTATAATAATTTGTTACATGTTAATTAAACTTAATTCCTTCCATATTTCTGACATTATCTATCAAACTAATCTGACTAACTTGACTGTGGATTGTTCGCCTTTAATCTGAAAACTGCAACGTGGGTACAGTGCTTTAGCCGTTAGCGTAGCACTCGTGTTTCTATTTTGTGCTTACTGCTGTTTTTTCTGCTCAGTTCCATTTATCGGTCACTTGTTTTTGTTCACTCTGTTTTTTCACAAGTTCATCACACAACAGTGGTAAGTAATCATCCATCACTCGCGGTAAGTAAATGGCTTTTCCTTGCATTATAGTTTATCTCTTTTTGTCGGCAACCAGGAATTCATATGTGATACATGCAGAGAAATAGCTAGGCTGACAGAGAAGGTATTAGAATTAGAGACACGCATCCAAACAAAGTGAAGGTTGTACATACATGGATGCAACTAGTTCAGCAAATCATGAACATTGTTCGGTTCTGGAATTAGAGCCCATGCAGCAGGGCAACTGGGTGACCGTGAGATGGCATAGTCACAAGTTAAAACATAGCTCTTCCGTTCTGATCAGAACATCAAACAGTAACGCACCCACTGAGAAACCTGATGAAATTGCTCTAGTAATTGGTAAATTGCTAAATGTAAATTCAGTAAGATTTTTATTCACGTCAGCGCTAATGATATTCGACCTCTCAGGTTGGAGATCACTAAAAATAACATTAAAGAGGTATGTGAACTTGCAAGTACAATCTCAGACATGGTCATATGCTCTGGTCCACTCCCTCCTTACCGTGGTGACAAGATACACAGCAGACTGCTGGCTCTCAATTATAGACAATTGGTATTGGAGTATTTGGGGCAGACCTGACCTGTTGAAAAGAGATGGGCTTCATCCCTCCTGGGGTGTTGTCGCTCCTCTAGAAATATGGCATATAGTCTTAGAACTCATACTTGGCTAACTAGGGCACAGGTCAGGAAGCAGACAGACTGCCTAAACTGACCATCTACTAGCTGCCTTATGTCACAGAAGTATATTAATTCTCTATTAATTCTCAGCACATAGAGATTCTTTTACCTAGATTTCACACTATAGATATCACACTATCACACATGTTCCCTGAACTAGAAAATACAAAAAAAGTCCAAAACCAAATTAATAACAACAATTGAATTGATGTTCAACAAATAAAAACAAAAAAGCAACGGACAAAACTTGGCTTGAATGAGTCTACCCCCCAAGACTACTGTTATAAAAATGAGTCACGTTCAAAAAGTAAAGGGGGAGGTGTTGCAACAATGTATAGCAATATTCTCAGTATTTCTCAGAGGACAGGCTTTAAGTATGACTGCTTATAACATTGTCTAGAAAAACATTTAGAATACACGAGAAAACATCCTCCCTACATTATTGCACACCGATGTGTGAAAATGTATCAAAATACAAGATTGCTTCATTCGTCATTCTTTCTTCTGTTGAACCACTTAATCAACAGAAGAAAGAATGAAGAATGAAGCAATCTTGTATTTGTACACAGCGGTGTGCAATAATTCAGCATCAGTGGTTAGTTAGTCCATGGGGATCTATTTATTTAAACACAAAACAACTCTCTTTCGTAGTATGGTAATAATAGCGGTGTAAGTCTTATTTACATTTAAAGTGATATTATAAATCCTGTAAATATATATAGGAGGTAATATGTGGATTTTGCCGGTCTTTTAGCACAACCTGTAGTATCTGTGCACACACTCGCTAGACCAGAATTTTTTTTCTTGGCGGGAAAGTACTCTATTGTACAGAAAAGCATTAAAAACTGTTAGATCTGATTAAACATAATCCCTGATATTTACTCAGAAATAATGAGAAATAACAACAGGTGCTGACATTCCCCATGATCACAGCAGTAGTGACTTTATGAACTACTTTACTTCCAAGATCGATACTATTAGAGATAAAATTGTAAACATGCAGCCGTCAGCTATAGATCCCCTGCAGAAAATTTCCACTCATTCTGTTGTACAAACTTGTTAAACCATCTAAACCAACAACATGTCTATTAGACCATATTCCATCAAAACTATTTAAAGTCCAGAAGTCATAGATTCTCTCTTGTTTATAATTATTCAACATTGACATTAGGATAGGTCCCCAAAAACCTTCAAATTGGCTGTTGTTAAGCCTCTCATTAAAAAAAACCACACCTTGACCCCCAAACACGTTTACAGAACCTCCCTTTTCTGTCAAAGATCTAGAAAAGATCTCACAATTTACAACTATATTCCTTCTTAAAGAAACAATGGTATTTGTAAGGACTTCCAGTCAGGATTTAGACCATGCCTTAGTACTGAGACTGCTCTCATTAGAGTTATAAGTGACCTGCTTCTATCAACTGATCACAGTCTGACATGCACTGTTAATGCATGTTTCCTGTGTCAAAGGAGTTAGGATATGTATTCTTAAGTAAAGGAGAAGTTGAACTTGACCACAAAAACACAGATTTCCGGATAAACGTCTGCATAGGATATTTTAGTATTTTAAGCATCAGTTTCCATGCTGAGGTCAGAATGAAATTAATTTTAAACTCTGTACATTCAGTCTAACATAAACCCCAAACATGGCAGACCATGTTACAGGTCTTAATAATATTATGTGAATTATGAAAAAATGTTTTGCTCAGATAAAGTCCAAAATACAATGAAGCCTAAGAAATTATTATTAGAAAACAATTAAATATTTTATTTTATTATTTAAAGGTGACATGAACTAAGAAATCAAAATTCCCTTGATCTTTTGACATATAAGAGGTCACTTTACTATAAAAAACATTCTGTAAGTTTGAGAACAAACAGCTTATATTGAAACCAAAAAATGAATATTATATAGAGTGTGACACCTTATGATGTAATGGTGTGGCTAAACCCCACCTCCATAGAAGAAGATCAGCACCTGCTTCTACATCACTGCCTATTTAGCACCACCCACCGAACTGTGCATGTACTGTAGATAACGATAACATTTTTAACCTAAATCACAGAAGTGTCCATCTATGATGTAGGCTGTCAAAATACACAAAAGCTTGAATTTGAATTAAATCCATTATCAGCCTTGCAGTGGAAAAGCAGCTACTGTTACATAAAAGTGGCTAAAAATAATATTAAATAATTCTACATGAATGGAAATACTGCACTGTAAAAATGGAACTGCGCATTTTTCTTTAAACTACATAAACTGACCCTTGTCAGACCTACAATAATTTCATCTTATTGAAATGTTCAGGCTTTGTGAGTTCCAAGCAAGCATTTCAGCATGAATAAATTATGCAGTTACTGTTATAGGATTATTGTTATTAACTTATCCATTAATGTCTATTGTTTGTAAAAAAAAAACAAAAAACTGCAAAGATACAGAAAAACATTAATCTCGTCCACATTTAAGATAATAAAGTTTATTAGCTGTTCAAAAAAGAGACATGTGACTTTACTCAGTGACTTAATTTGAGAAAACAACTTGGTCCAAACTTGAGGAAACTCAAAATGTCTCATATTGTCAAATCTGAAATTTCCTAACTGCACACAGTGTGTATAACGTGGCTGTGATTTTTCACGAGCTGCTGTGACTTCCGTAAAAATGTGACATCAGATCTACTCGGTCATCACCTGAGCACCATCCACCGTCCATAACAAAGCTTAACTAGAAGAAACCAGATTGGCCGACCTGTACATTCACTCCAAGGATCTGACAGGATTTTTACCATGAAGTGAATCACATCTAATGTGTCAGTTATATTAAAGACAAATTGAGTGTCTATCTAGTCACGATGAAGATGTATACATTTCAGTTTCAGCAGGCAAATATTTTTACAGCTACTTTATTATTATTCCAGCTACAACTAGTCACTAGTTCAGCTAGTGTCACTACAGTCACACATGATTATATATAAATCGTCATTTTTTTTTATTTTACACGCACGGACACAAACATTATTTCATAAACAACATAGTCATGAGATGCAATAAAACTTCTGATGTGCCCATAACAACAAAAAATAATACTTTATTTATGTCAGCATGAAAAGGAAGTTTTGAGATTGTGCTTTTTTCTTTACTGTGACATATATCCGAGTGAAACCAAGAATATGTCTCTGCAGGCGATGTAATGGGCGTTACCAAATCAGGGCGTTTTACACCATATTACCTGATTGGCTGACGTCATAGTGAGGGTAGGTTTAAGGGCAGGGGGATCATTTTGATTGCCTGATTGTGAAACACGCAGAAATTGATTTTTCTTGATTTCGTCATACGGTAATTGATTGGATCGTTGGAAGATAGACAGATTTCCAGAGTGTTGCTAACAAAATGGAAGCAGATCTGAATACACCGATAGTCACGCCCTTGTGCCATCGCTCGTAACCGAAAGAGGGGAGGAGATGGTTGACGTTTTGATTAAAGATTATAAGGGCACATTAATTAAAAAAATAATAATTTTGATTTCATGCCGACTTTCTAATTTGTGTTACATTGATTATGTAGCCGTATTGTTTTGAATGAACCTCCTCAGTCTTCCCTTTGTTTTGGAAGTTAAGTCGTCTTTAAATTTTTTTTACAGTATAACATAGTAATTGCACTTACTGTTCAGACTAAAGTAAATCTTCCACAGAACTGTTGAAATCTCCCCACAAAAACTTTAGTGCCAAAGTCTGGTGGGCTCAAGTGTACATAAAATCCTGTAGATGGTCTCAGCAGATAAAATATGCTAGTTATTGACATCAGAGCTTTTTTTCTGAGTGCCAACAATCACAGTTCAGAAAACAGGTGAGGAATATTAGATTATTTAATTTCTCTGTAACAGTTTATTATGAGTCTTAAGTATGCATATCGTATGCTTTTCCTCAAATTAAATTCTGATGGTGGATCTATATGCTAATAATTAGATCACGAGTTGCGTGCCTTATATCGCTCTAAGTGCTTTGTCAAGTCTTCGATGCGTAGATCCTTAAGATGCACAAGATGCTCCAATCGGTCTACCTTAATCTGTAAAATCTGGAGCAAAGTAAAACATTTACTTAATGTTACATGACATTCAACAAACCAAACGTTTTATAGTGTCACAAAAGAACAAACGGAAGTTTACTGTCACAATCATTCATGTAGCATTGTCATTTCCTTCTATAGAAACTTTGATGACTATTTGATGCATAAGTTGATACATTATTTCATTAAATGAACCAGTTACTGAATATCTTTTTTTATTATTGAAATGCAAACAGTTAAAATTATTGTTTTAAGCATTTAAATGTGTTGCTGCAACCTTAAAACTGTCTTACTAACTGTCAAGTGACAAATATCACAGCTGCTTTACTAATAATGAGTCATTTAACAATTTAGCAATTTCTTTTTCACCACATTTGCAACAGCAACAGGAAACATAGTCAAAGATCTGCAGCCCTTGACCACTTGCCAGGAGAACAGCACAGGAAGGACAAATTTCCTTTGGCATTGTATGCAAAAAGTGCTGAAACTTCATTTTTTTTTTTAGATTTGCAAGTCATGAGATTTACAATTTTTTTAAAGAAAACCTTCCCTTTAAAAGACCTCATGCAAGAAATAAGGATTACAAATAAATGTATACTTATTCTTATTTACAGTCACAATGAAACAGATTTGTCTGTATTGTGATGTACATGCAAGTCTGTAAGACTGCAACACTGTAAGAAAGAGAATGTTGAATGGGGTCTTATGTTACTATACATAAGTTGTAAATGTAGATGAATGCAAGTTTGTAGGGGATTTAAGTGTACTAAATAATTAGATAAACCCAGCATACATCAGCAAAGAGAGCTCTTTCATTTCACCAAAAGATTAAATGATGATATTTTTATTTTACTAATTTTTACATTAAAATTATTACATTATTACAAAATAACATGCACTGATGTATTTTTCACAATACCATCAATAACATCGAAGCACTGAGCAATTAGAAAACAGAAAATTTGATTTCATGCCAACTTTAAATGTGCAGTGTTTCAAAAAAAAAAAACTAAAACTAAACGTTAAATACTGTTTGCATTGCAATGCTGAAAACACCAGATAGCAGTGCTTAAACTTTTCTGGGAACTCTCTGCATATTAAACTGGACATTTTAACATCGAAACCCTACCTCAACAGTCTCCTGTAAAGCCAAAATGGTTTGCTCCTTTTCCTCCAAGAGCAAACGAACACCTGGATCCACATTTGGTCTCAAGGCTGCAGCGGCACTACACAAGATGTCCAACAAGTTCCTTATAAATGTCTATTCTGTCTACTTGAAAGACTTCATGAATGTACTTTTCACATCACGGTTTACAGCTCAGTACCTGACTTTGTCTTTCTTCTTCACAGTGGCTGGATTGGTGGCATGAGTGGCTCCAAAAACCATCAGATGCTTATCTGCGCAAATTTTGGAAAACAGAGGAAAGGGTTAAGAGATAGGCTATTTAAAAAAGGAAAATAAACATATTTCTTTTAAACAATTTATATTTAACAAAGTAAATGTGTTACCAAATGTGTCTTTGATGAATGCCTAGAACTCAACTGTCGGGTTGTGGTTGGATTCAGGATCCCTCCAGGCTAAATTCAGTCACTTTACTTTACTTTAGACTTTACTCTCGCCGTACCCTGAATCAATTTCCTCTAGCTGAGTGGTACTCCCCCATACTTTAAGATTTTTAAGCTCATGAGAATTGCTTACCCAGGAAGGCTAAACCAATTAGACTCCATTTGAACCCATTAAACACAATAAGGTCAAAAAGACACATTGACAGGGCACCAGACTATAACTACAGACTGGGAAACTTTTATTTGGCTCTAAGCTCTGAATCATCAACACCAGCTGCGCTTCACCTTATAAACATCCCATAAAAGATAAAATAACAAGTTAAAATGAAGCAGAATCTAGGAAAAATAAAACTAAAAAGCGCAGAACTCCTGTTTCTTTAATAGAAATGGCCTGCGCTTAGATAATATGATATATCAGAAACAATCTATAGCCTCTCAGGTCTCATAGCAGACTCAATAATCTACTGTTTGCTTGAGTTTTCTGTGGACGAAAAGGGCTTTTAGCCAAATGCATTGAGTCTGCTGGAAGTGATAAGGGCTATCTGTTGAATGGAGCTGATGGACGCAGGATCTTTTCTGTCATGAAAAGAGGGAGTTGGACCTGAAATCAGATGACGTCGTGACTAAGACACCATGATGATGAGGTGTGGGAAATAGAAAGCTGACCTATCTGACCCCCTTCTATGTACTGTTAAGAGTGCTGACAATGCAGTGCATTTACCCTATTTCCAAACACAGCTAACCATTTGCTTTGTTCATTTTATATACATAAAAGAAAAGTACATTTCACTGACTTTTACCCAAAAGCGTTTTATTTTGCTGCAGATTATTAAACCCTAACACCGCCTCAGAAAGTACCTTAATCCGCAAACATTGCTTGCAAAGCCATTGCCTGATAGGGCACCAAGGTAAAAAGTCAGTTGCTTAAGTTTTTGTCAAATCATACGGAATGAAAATGAATAAATGCTGACAGAAATGTTTCGGGGGAATTTAACAGAAGATAAGCACACAAAGCCTCACAGACACATGACACGATCATCAGAAAACACTCATCTTGGTACTTGCTAATTTTGCTAGTTTGGTTCACAGTTAGGCAAGAGCTGTGTTTTCTGAATATCATCACTGTCAGACCATTTATGACCACAAGCATCATGCATGCTAAGCTTCCTAAAAAAACTTCTCCAAGTATTCAGACACAACCGATGAGCACATTACCATCCTTTCTAGAATCAACAAGAATCATCATAATTTGTATGAGGAGACAGCCAACAAAAATATACAGTTCACATCTTTTCTTCATCTTCAGAAAACAGATGATATGGTGTGGGACTTCTTCTGCCCTCCACTGACTTGTGCTGCATTTATGTGGGAGGTTATTGAGGTTAATCTTAGAAACATAAATTGGGATATTTTTTGTTTTATGAAAGACTGGTTAATCTCATATGGATTTATTTTATGATGCCTTCATTCACTTTTTGGACTTTGAATGGAAGAGCAGAAACCTTTTAAGTTTCATTAAAAATAAATTTGGATTAGAGACCTACCATAGTCTAACTCAACACCATTAGGGTGATTAAACGTTTTAATTTTTGCAGAACTATCCCTTTAATTTACAGAACACTATAACACATTGAATTGCAGAGGGACTGTTTCATAAAAATGAACTTAGACTTCTTCTACTAAAGAAGACCACAGCAGGCTCTCAGCAGGCCCTCCCCCACCCCCTATACCTTGTTATCTCCTTAAATGACCTTATAGCTTATAACCAGTGTGAACCTAAAATGTCTTACAGTCTTTACCTGGTCTTGACTGTCCAGTTGTAGTGCTGTAATATTCTAAGTCCTGTAAAAAAAGAAGAAGAATAGGACAGGATTACATTTCTGACTACTTAACCATTATAAAGAAAGAGGAAATGACATTGAAAGTAATATGCTGTAGCAATGCAAATACACACCTGTGTTCCATCTAATTGTTTCCCCGCTCGTTTCTCCTCTATCTTTTCTCTCAGAGAGCAAAGGACTGGTTCGATGTAGCCTGCTGTGCTGACTGCAATATTCTTCACCGTCTCCTCGGGTATATGAAAGTTCAGCTTGGAGAAAACTTTTCTGAAGCGAGAACATCATGCGGTCGCGTGTTGTTCAATTCTAGACAAACATAATGGTTTATGTGGTAGGAAACCGATGTCTGCTAACCTAACTGCTCTACATATGCTATGTCTCTTTATATTTTTAGACCCCACCAATGTTACCAGTTCAGCTGGAGATGCCAGTGTTGTTGCTGAGGTGTAATGTCACATTCCTGAAACCCCGGGGGGATGTATCAAGCGACACGAGGGGGTCAGATAAGCAGTGCGGTGTTTGCATTACTGTCTGCGTGGAGAACAAATAAATATGCTTGCCTGTTGAGGGTGCTCCAGTTACTCAGCTTCTGTTGCGTGGAATGCGCGGGCGTGTAGTTGTGCAGCTCCACCAGCTTAGGGAAGAAATGCTTCACTACTTCTGCAGTCATAACTGCTTGTGAAAATCGTTCAAATGCTTAATGACAACAATAGTGAACTTAGCGAAATGTTATATATCTATTTAGATCCTAGTTTTGAAGGACACGCAATTATAAGTATAATATTACAATTATCACAAGTATTTATAGCACGCACAACACGCTATTTAGGCGAACGTCGTTTTCATGTAACATAAAAAAACCATGAATGGCTAATTAGCTAACTAGCGGTTTTAACCGTTTCTTGTACCTCCATCGCTAAAATCTCTTGTTATATTCCTTTTGGGTCTCGAGAGTGGTAACTTGTCTATCCACGCGTAGAGGTCTTGCAAAGTTTCCTCGTCTAATTGTTTAGGCCCGTCCATCATTCGAAACAAGCTTCTTCGCGATTGAAACCCGCGACAATCACAAAGGTGCAGGTATTAGGATCAGCGTTTGGACCGTTACCAGGCAACGAAAATACAGGGCGCCGTAGAGGTCATGCACGTGTGACGGCAATTCACATATTTGGAAATGAACCAAATAAGCTGATTAAAAGAGAAATCTAAAAACTTTATTGTAGTTAAGAAATAAAACCCAATTTTCATATTTAAAGGGTAAAATCAGACCAGCTGAGATCATTGCATGTTTTGAATTAAAAAAAGCACTGTGGGCAAAAAACTAATTTTTGCCTTTGTCTTTGAGTGCAAAAATCACAAGATCACAACCAAACAACAAAGAAGATGTAAGAAACTTATAAATAAGGCAAATAACTAAAGTAAGGACGGATTATGCTTCAGAAAGGCCATATTGCATATTGCTCTTGTAATTTAAAAAATAACCAGAAATTCTACACAAAATAATGAAAAATTATTTCAATTACAAATATAATATGGCAAATACATAAAAGCTGCATGAACAAAAATGAATGCACCATAATTTACTAGAAAAAAAAAACCTTTTCTTTACTCTTCAACTCTTCAGCAATGTGATGTGGACTTTAAGGTACAAATTCTTCCACAGAGACATAATCTGAACGGACTGTAAACATTGCAAATAACATTCTTTAAAATTAAAGTATACAATAAATAAACAAAAAAAAGAAAAGAAAGAAAGCCAAAATACAATAAAAGGACTTACAAACAAGTAGTACCAAAAGTATAAAGCGATTCCTACAGTGCAAATCTTTGGAGTTATACCACAAAAAAAAAACAACAAGCTTTGTTCAGCTAGTAAAACGCTGCCCAAGTTTTGTTAACCAAGGTCCTTCTGAAGCTCCCAATGATTCAGAGAAACTTGTATTGTTCCAGATCATCTGGGCTTAGCAGGAGGTTTCAGTGCAACCTTTTGAATTACCTAGAGTAAATGCAAAAGAGCTTTTAAAACACATTTATTCACACAACTAGTACTTAGCATTAACAATGTAATTTACAATGTTTTATTTTAGTTTATGTGAACTAACCTAAAATGCAAAGAAATAAAGCCTTACGACACCTGAGGTGGAGTAAATGCTGGCTGCATCCCGGCGGGCTTCACAGGAGGCACTGGAGGTGGATGTGACTTTGTCACCTATCAGTGCACGCAAAGGATGGTTAATAGTATTGAATTGTCAGATGGTGTACTTTATGACACCTTTTTGACTAAATTATTCAAGTAAAAAATTGCCTCATACAGGTTTAGATGCTAGTGGTGGCAACGGTCGTGATGGAGGAAGTGGTTTAGCTGGTGAAAGCAGGGGCGTTGCCTGAAACATAATTTAGACATAAGAAGTGACACATCGCTCTTTAGTCTCAATGCTATTTCAAATTACCTTTGACAACAGAAATCAAGCACTAATGCTGATTTAGTGCTCAAGAAAATTATAATCTGTTTTAGAAACTTTGTGCTGCTTATTTTGCTGGAAATCATCCTTTTTTTGATGAACAGAAAACTTTTGTACGATATTATAAATGTCTTTGTACTGTCCCTTTTGACCAATTTAATGCAAATTAAAAGTATTTATTTATTTTAAAAAATATCTTGATGAATGGTAGTAGTGTATTTTAAGATACTCTGTGCCTCACCTGAACAGGATGAATGTTTCTGGAAATAGCAGAGGGTGGGACAGAAGGCTTCACAATCTAACAGAATATGGACATACATTTTCATTTCAGTTTTAGATTTAAATAACAGGTTTAAATAATTACGTGCATTTTTACAGAGGATAAACTACCTCTTCTTTCCTAGTTTTTGGTGCATTCTTTGGAGGCTGTGCATAGTGAGAAATAAGCGGTAGAAAGATGAAGTCTTTGATCCTAAAATGGACTTTCAATGTAAAAACAAATTGAACGGCTCACTTCAAGGCTAAATGAATGACTTTACCATTGGTGCTGGTCTAGAGGGCGTAGCTACAGAATAGAGAGGTTTGCAGGCCACAGTGGTGGATGACTCAAGGAAAGTTGGTTGACTTATGCGTGACTGTGTGAATCTGGGGCTGTTCTTTGCACTTCCTGGTTGAAATGCCGGATTGCACTGGCCCGAGGAAGTGTGGATGCCCTTCAAAGACCTTTTAGAATAGAATGTATTTTATTAATAGTACAGTGATCGAAATGATAGCACACGTCGATAGTTCATGATTGCCGGCTGCGTAACAGATCCTACCTTTTGTTTCTAAATTCTGTTATTTTGTTCCTGTGACACACAAGTGCTCCGATAACAATGATCAATCCAAGAAGGACTACAGATGCAGTCACACCAATTATAACAGATTCTTTTCTCTCTGTAAAGGCACACATTTGACATGGGATAGAATTCATTTTGCATGGTCAATGAATTGCGTAAAGTTAAAAAAATATATAGTAAAAATATAAAAATAATTTAAAAATATATACTTTTTGACGTTCTGAGAATTGTTCATCACAATAGGGCGGTGCCCAGCCTGGATCACAGTGACACTTCCTCTCATGGTTACACACCTGAAAAATACAGGTCGGTAGTAGGTTTACATGCTTTTAAATGATCTGTCTCCATTTCAAAATTAAAATATTTTTTAATTACTAGGACACGTAGCTTTAGCACATGCGAGCAATATGACTTTCACAATATCGCAGAATGACAAATATTGCCTGCAATAACGGTTTTCTTTAAAAAGAGAAAAACATAAAATATGTTCTAAATGTAATGGAATAATTGAAATGAAAAAAGAAATCACGCACCCCACGATTGTTGCATTTATCAGAGCAGTCCTCAGTGCCGTATATACTAATGTCTTGGCAAAGGTTGTGGTAACACACCTGTTGTTTATAAAGAAAATCTAAATAAAGGCTTTATACACTTTTTTGCTTGTAAGGCAATATATACATTTATTAATTACTTGCCTTATTGGTGCCACATTTGGTGCCTGCTGGAACCATCGCTAAGTCATCTGTGGGCGAGGAATCCACAGCTACGTAGCAGGTTTTCGATTTTATTGTTATTTCTGATTTTCTGTTAGTTATGGGAAAAGGATTTCCACCGTAACAGAATATTTTCCCACACTTCATGTGCCTGTAGGATTCAGAATACCATCGTGTCATTACAGAACAATTTACAAAATACTATTTCTAGTCCATCAGAAAAGTTAGGTTTGACTCACTCAGCACTCTTGGATGTTCTGTCAAAAACGTTTTGTTGAAAGCAGGTGTCAGAATCCACTTCAGCATCTAAACATGTGCAAGAAATCGATGTTAAAATATCAAAATATATTTTCCTATTTTTACATGAAACTTTATTTAGCAAAAAAAACATTAAATTAACAAAAAATATGTATAGATTTTGTGTTAAAATGTTTGCAAAAGCATAAAAGAGGACCCATAAAGCAGCGTATGAACAATAGCTCAGTAAAAATAGTACCTGATCCCCACAGCATCTTGCAGTGCTCCGTATGTGTAGGACATTGTCCATTGTAACAGTAGCCCTGATTATAATTGCAAGGGAGTCCGTTCATCTTATATTCATCTTCAGGACAGAAGGCAGACTCTCCTGTACAGTACTCGTCCAAATCACAGTCGTGAGCACTCTTTCTGCATAGGCTACCTGAATTTTTCAGCTGAAACGGAGGATTAACAAAACAGATATGTACTTTTACATGTTTTTTCAGCCAATAACAACATTATGGTTTTTCATTGGAGCTTGGTAGGCAGCTCTGCTGATACCTGGCAATTGTGGCAGCATTCTCCATGTGCACAGTGGGCTCCTTTAGTCAGTTGACAAGTGGTGGCATTACAGCACGGATTGTTACATTCCTAAAAAAAAAAAGAAATAAAAAAGAATGGAATGGAATGTTTTCGTTTTAGAATACATTATCATTCAAAAGTCTGAGGCAGTTTTCAGAAACTGATTCAACAAAAACTAATTAAACGTAGCAAAATTGAGGACAAAATGAAGATATAATGCCGTTCCTTTGAACTTACTATTTATCAAGGAATACTGAAAAATGTATCACGGTTTCCAAAAATAATATTAAGCAGCAACACTGTTTTCAAGATTGATAAAAATAAGAAAAGTTTTTCGAGTAGCAAATCAGCATATGAGAATGATTTCATGTGACACTGAAGACTGAAGTAATGGCTGCTGAAAATTCAGCTTTGCCATCACAGGAATAAATTACAATTTAAACTATAATAAAATTTAAAACAGTTATTTTTAATTATAATCATGGTCATTTAAATGTATATATTTCAGTAAGTAATAATAACATTACAAAACTTTACTGTTTTTGCTGTATTCTTAAAGCAGTATTTTAGTCATACTTTAACTAAGGAGCTAAAGCTGAATCAACTAGGAAATCGTAGAAATGAACGGGTCACACCTCAACTGTTCCGCAATCGCATTCCTCGCCTTTTTCAACAAACGCATTTCCACAAACTGGGCCTCCATACAGTTCACCCTCATCCGGCACATCTAGTAGACAGCTGATGTCATAGCTCTGCAAAAACGTCTTTAAGGACGACTGACTGCAAGTGCTAAAGGAATCAGGGTAAACATACCTGTTGGAAAAGTATGTAAGAAATGTTATGGTTTGTGAAAAAACTGAAGAAAATATACTAAAAGATAAAAATATGTTGCCTTTGCATAATGCTAATCAAATGTATTTTCAGTTAGCCTTACCCAATGGTGTCTGACATAACACAGCCCTTGTCTGAGGAGCATGCACAGTTTGAATTATCATGTGACATGCCCAGATTATGTCCCATTTCGTGGGCAATGGTAGAAGCCACTGCAATGGGATTTTTATTATGATCCTTTGTAAAGAAAAAACATCACATGTCAATATATTATTCATCACAATCAACGCTTTCTTTCAAACATTAAAAAATAACAATTTCACCCCTAGTTTCATAGACAAGGTTTAAGCATAGTTCCAGACTAAAATGCATGTCTGGACTATTTCCACTGAAAGAAACTTAAGCGACCTTAAAATATGTCAGATTCATTTGCACAGGATGCACACCACTGATATTTTTACTTAAATGTCCTAATTAAACTACGGCCAAGTCCTGGCATAACCTAAGCCCTGTCTGTGAAACAGAGCCTAAAGCTTTTCATTTTCAAGTATTTTAACTATGTATTAATTTAGATATATGAAAATATAACGATAAAAATACCTCATTCACAGCACCAGAGGATGGAGAGCACATAGAACTGACTGTGGCCAACCCAACTGTTGATCCTTCAAAATCTACAGCACTGATTAAAAAAAGACAACTTGATGCATAAAAGGATATTTTGATGAAACAAAAATAAATGTTTTAAAGCTTGCAGTAAAATGCATTTTAAAGCGTTTAGCGCAAGTAAAAAGGTGACGTTCACAGCACCGCAGCTTATTAAAAGATGAGCAGGCAGTGACTCACGTAACAAAATGCGCATTGTCATGTTTCTTCCTCTTGAGCAGGTTGTCTTGACGCCATTGTAAAAATCGTTCCAGAGTATGATTTGGTATACTGCTGACATCAATGAAGTTTCTATAAGACCAAAGCTCAAGTCCAACCAACCTCACACGTACGTTTAGAGGTCGGTAAAGCTGAATATGAACAACAAATAATATTTTAAAAACCATATTGTAATCACCATGAATAACATGCTATTTAAGGAAAGGCCAAAGTGCTCTGATACCTTGTCTACATGATTCGCGACCAACATCATTCTTTCTTCAATCTTCTTAACGCTTCCAAACTTGTTGCACTGAAGGAAAATATGTAGATACGTTTTAATAATAAAAGCACAACTCATTAATACTGAAGATGTTTTTTTCCATTAAACCAAATTCATACCTCTGAATGATCAATGACTAAAACCAACTCAACAATATGCTGTCCTCCTCTGGGGGCTTTCTTTTTCTGAAGAGCAGTTGAAATAAAGTCATAAATAAAACCTCATGGTAAACACACTGTAAATATGATCTCGAGGTACCAATTATACATGCTGCTTAATAATAAAATAAGGAACAAGCACAGAATTTATTTTCTAAATATATGAATATTCAATAAATATATGGTTAAATATATGATGCTAAATATATGAAATAAGCATTATTATAATAAACATTTCACAAGAGATCATTACTCGCTTGAATACAAGTCATTAATTAACTGTATAATTGTGCCACATGCACATTACTTTGATAACAAGAACACTATTTATTTTAATGTACGAACATTCATTTCAAGCAAAGTTGTACTGAAAATAATATGTATTCAAAAAAGCTATATACAAACAAAAGTGAACTGAACTGAATAAATTAGAATATCATTACCATATTCTTGCCTTTATACAGCCCACTAGACTTTGGACCAAAGTTGTAGACTGTGTCATTAATGTATCCAAAGGTCCCTTGCTTGGTCCTTAAATGCTCTTGCTTATAAATTGCATGATCGCCATCCAAAGACTCTTCTAGGGGCTCAATCAAGTAAACTTGATTTTTGACTCGCAGAAACCCTCTAGACGATGAACAAGATACAATATTTTAATATATACTATTTTATAAACTCTTCAAAGCAACTTACTACAAGCATAGCCCAAGAAATGCAAGCATATAGCCATCTGAAATATCTTCTTTTTTTTTTACTATACACAAAGTGGACTTGTCAGTATATGTGGTATATTTTATATACACAGTAATTTATATAAACATTTGCTAAAAATAATTTTTTTTCTTACTCCATGCCAGAGCAAAGCCCAACACTGACTGAAGATTCCTCAAAATTATGGACATGTCCCTGATAGTAGCAGTGATCCTAAAATAAAAAAAAATAAAAAAACATGAACAGTTAAGCAGCAACATTTTACATACTGTATCAGACTAAAGTAAGCTACCGTTTAAACATACAATATTGTCTGAAGACTTTGTCTCTGAAATCCCATCTTTGGTATAATGTGAGAGGGTGTAATGTTTTCCTAAAAGCTCTCTGTTTAAAAAGAAGAAGAAAAAAAAAAGAAAGTTACATTTTTGATGGATAAGAATACAACCTTAGGTAAGAGCACGTAAAGCCGATTTCTAAACGCTCCCATTCTCACCTGTTTTTGTGCAAAGAAATTGTTAAGTTCCTCCCGTCTACCGCCAAATCATATTCAAGTCGTTCAGGATATATCTGGACGGGTGAAAGCAAGCGTGCGTGAGTAAACGTCAAATCAGTAATGCTTGTTTAGTTGTCAGAACTAGTGTGAAAATGCGCGGACCTCGAGAGGAGAGGCGCTCCTCCTCGCGCGCTCGTTCAGTGCCTGAGGTCGGAGCCGGACCACATCGTAGCGCATCACATGAGGCAAAGCCGCCTCGAGGCTCTCTAAAGTGAGTAAACAAATCATCAGTATGCGTTACCAGTAATTCCCGCTGTAAAAAAAAACATATGCCGCGCGCTCACCCCACGTATGAACAAAAGAAAGCAGTGATATAAATAATCCAGTGTATCGCATGGTTCGCTGCGCCGTGGACTCGCTCCGGGACTCGTGGGCTGCCGCGGGAAGTCGGCTACTTGATGGTTCAAGCTCCGCCTCGGTCGTCCGGTAAAATTAGCATGAAGAGACTACGACCTCCTCATCCTGTAAACTTGTCACTAATGAGTCACTGTGAACGTGTCAGTATTTTAAAAACGATTTCTAGGCTGTGTTAGGCCCGTGCAGGCTACCGCGCAGAGTAGAAAATGCGTGAATGCTGTTCATATTAACAAAACTCCACTGGTAGTGGGGTAAACGCACCTTTAATATGCAGTTATTATTAAACGACCAGATTTGGCGAGTTTAGCATGTACAAGACGATGCACTGTGGTATTCAGGGAAATTATAAGGGTGTCGGAACAAAATGTAAAATTGTTCATGAAGGCTCACTGCCACTAGGGTAAAAGAGGGTGCCCTGTCTGGGGCATAACACCTTTGGGGCAAACAATTGCAGAATGTATAAATTACTTTTGATAGGCTATCTTTTTTTTTTTTTAAAGTGAAATTAATATACAAAATACTAAATTAACTATTCTGTTTAAACTTGCACTTTGATGGTTTATCCGAATAACTGAATTACTAATTATATATGATATTAACTAATATCAATATCGATATTAATATAATATTAATATCACTGATATTAATTGCTAATATTTTGATTGAAGATATGTCATCATAGCAACGCTGTAAATGTAAATGTATGATTTGCCTCAAATTTCAATAAATAGCAATCTAAAGGTGTAAAGCACATCTTGTGCTGCTTTCCCAACAGAAATGAGGTCATCTCCTGGAGGATGATGTCAATAAGGAACCAGGTTTTGTTCGTTATTACAAAAGCTATATTACAAAAGACTACAGTTGGGAAAGAAAGTGAAATTGAGGACACAGGAAAAAACACACACTAAAAGGACAGGCTGCTATTTAAAAACAACACTCCAAATAAAAAATGTAATATTTAGACTAGAAAGGAAAATGCAAAAAAAAAAAAAAAAAAAAACACTTGGAATATTACTCGTTATAGTTATTAATATATTGGACATGAAAGAGTGTTGATGAAAGAATAAAATTAATCATTTAAGTGTGAATGTCGTGTAATTTATTTCAGATTGGTCGACTGTTGTCAGTTTAGCCAATAATTAAGATATTTATTATTAATATTATTATGTGACACTACAGTACAAGATGTTTTAAAAATGCACTGGGATGGCTGTGCTGACATCCTGTGGTTATATCAAGCAAGTGCAGTTTTGACAGATTTGCTTTAGTTTCTTTTGATAGTGTTTATCAGACTTACATAAATAACTATAGAGCAAACACCTTATTTTAAATGTTACGTTACACGTTGTTCTGTGTCTAAATAAAATGACAAGACGGTTTCTCAAGCGATCGTTTACCCCGCGTGTCCTCAGGCGGCTTTTAGTTTGGGGCTTTTATTTTGACACGGAATCGCGAGGCGGGCTGTACACGATATAATGCTACAACACGAATACAATGCTGCGACCTGAATTAATTGAACTTTTGCGGTCTGCGACACCAACAAGTCCTGCAGAAAAGCTACCGGTGACCGAAAACAGGGAATCTGAGCGGCATGGTTTACAACCACGAGAAAGAGGGGACGAAAACGCCGTTTCACCCTTTGACTTCAGACCTCAACGACTTCGGTTCGCTGTAGAAGATGAATATTTTGAGGTATGTAGACTGTTCGACTCGATCGACAATAAAGTGTAGTGCACTTAACTTACCTCCCTCTGTGCAAGAATTGCCTGTGTTACTTAAAGGTGACGGACTTCCCCTTACAAGAGTGGTGCAGTGACATCGTGGTGGGATATTCAGCAAAATCCCAATTTCTTCATGTTTGATTCAACAGGATGGGGACATACACAGGCACATGTACCTACAGGATGTCGTGACGGCTATTGCAGACGACGAACATCCTCCGACGTGAGTAAAGTCGTTTCTTCATTAATACCGATTTATATTTGAGCAAATGCGAATCAAAAAATGATCAATAATCATAAATGATTTGTTAAAGACCGGCCCAGGTCATTGTATATGTATTATGGTTTCTTTCTTTGCAGCTGTCATTATGTAACTAGATTTTAACTGTATTATCGATTGATGTGATCGTATGTTCACTGATGAGTGGTGAAGCGTTTTGAGCAACACCCGCTTGAGCTGATAGCAGCCCGCCACTAAACGTTGATCCCTCTTCCCAGCGTGTCTGAGTTCAGATGTCACGTTGCGGGATGCAGGCAGTTATCTGACTCTTTGGAGGCCTATGAACACCACTACAACTCGTTACATCGCAACGTGTGCTCCGGCTGCAAGCGCTCGTTCCCGTCCAACCGACTGCTGGAGATGCACATCCTGGAGTGGCACGACTCCCTCTTCCAGGTCATGGCAGAGAAACAAAGCATGGTAATAGCACGTGTAAGCTGTGTGGTCACTTTTAAGTGGTATTTGTTGGATTGTATGCATATTAGATTTAGGCTGATAATACACAGGGAAACTTTTTGAATAATTTTGCTGGGCAGCTTTATTTATTGTTACCTGAGTACTTTCCCACTGAGAATGGATAACATGTTTTTTTATGTGAATACTTCAAAAAGTTGTCCTGTGTATTATCAGCCTAAATCTAGTGTGTTTATTAGTTTTATTTGCCACAGTTTGATGAATTTGATAATAATCTGAGTGTTCCATAAATTATTAGGGTTTTAATGCATGCTAAATAAGAAAAGGTTTTTTTTTGTAGTGCATACTCATCATATATACCTTTTGATGTTTTTATGCACCCTCTCACTGCAAATACTACATACAATTATTTTTAAACGATGTTCATAACTATCAAAAGAGCATAGATAACCAAATAAGGCCAAATATCTTATGTAGCGAAATGCTGCCACCTTCTGGTTTTAACGGAGAGTTGCTTTAAATGCGTTGCGTGTTTCAATGGTTTTTTTAAACACTTGATTTTAATGGGACAGATATATCAGTTGTAAAAGAATACATGAGTACACGCTTCCTCCTTCTCATGCACCTCGTGTTTAAACCAGCAAATATTTTTTCAGCTTTGCAAATTTGAATGAAAACACGTGATTTTTTGCTGATCGCGTGTTGTTAATATTTTCAGTATGAGTGCTTGGTTGAGGGATGTGGACTGAAATTCAAAACAAGCCAAGAGAGGAGAGATCATCTTGTCAGGACACATAGTTATCCAGCGGACTTCAGATTTGACAAAGCAAAGAAAAGCGGAAGGTTCGATGCTAATACTAATGTAAACTATAGGCCATTTTAAATGATAGACTTTTGCTCTCATAGCCAGTCTTTTCATATTTTACTTCTTTGGCATCATATAATTAGCCACTTTTTTCACTTTATACTATTTTTTGTTTTATCATAATCTCATCTAAATCAATAGAACACGAGAAAAAAAGACCCAACAGCGGAAGGATGCAAACATGGAGGTTGAAACGGCAACTATTCACCAAGAAAGCGAGTCGATGGACTTCTCCTTGACCCCAGAGCCAGAAAGCGCGAAGACTGTAGAAACAGAACCAATGCAGACAGCTGATCTAAAGCCACGATATGCCTACAAGTGGGTGGATTCATATAAATACTTGATTAAGTTCCTTTACCCTGTAGACTCGGTGATCAGAACTATTTGTGTTGATTATTATCTTTCCTCCAGGGTTCCATCATCCATTTGCTTCGGTCAAGGCTCAGTCAGAGGCTTCAGAGGAAGAAGGAAGAAGTAGTCCAACGCTTTTATTAAATGCAAACAGTTTACCACGTTTACTTGGTGTCGCATTTGTTTGTCCAGAGCGATATTTTTGTAATAAAACTTATAAGCAAGTCTTTAAAAAGATGTCTTGTCTCTTTTTATTGGTCGAGATTACTAATCAGATGAAAAACCTTTGCGGTCGGTTTAAGTTTAAGTGTCAAATGTTGAGGAAAATGTGTTCAAATATATTAAACTTGACAAATACGCAGCTATTACGTATTCTAATAAACGTAAGCGTTGCTGGGTGTAAAGCTGCATTTCCACTAATGGCACAAACACCTTTTCACCTGTTTCAGACACTAACGCATGCGTGCAATGAAGGCGCGTGAAACGACCGATGTGTTTTCCAGTCGGTTTTTTTACGGGGATTTAGGTTTTGTAACACTGTATAAATAGCGTGAAGGTTATCTGAAGGGCTAGTATCTACATATTCAGATTTGAACATTTTTTGGTCGTGAAGAACGTAAAAAACGCGCGATAGTTTAATTTATACGTTTTATTTTGCTTGTTATTATTTTTATTTCTTCGTTTTTTATTCATTATTAGTAGCATTTTGGTATCTTGGAAATGACTGCTGTCCGTTTAGCGCTGATTATTAGCCTAAACGTTTATCGTCGGTCCCCGAAACGATTTAATAAACGGAGCAACAGTTAGGCTCCAAATCTCAAAAGCGAGTTGCGCAGCGCATCGATTAGACTTTATTTGGTTTATGTAGGGCATGGCAAAAAAAAAAAAATCACATGGAGGATTACCAAGTTAAAAGTTTGTGTTTTAAACTAAAATTATAAATAACATTGTACACACGAGTATCTGTGAGATTTATTTTTTAATGCAAAAGATTATTTTTCTAATTTGTATATACATATAAAATATACAATAATTTACAGGAGATAAATGTAAACACAGTGTATAAATATCAGCAATCCTATTTGTAATTTATTCAAATGGGGAATGCAAAATCTGTAATATATACGTGTATTTACAATAATAAAAATCTAGACATTAATCTTAGAACCTAGCAAACTAGCATACATGTAGTCTACTGAAGGGATTATGGCTAAAC